>NW_023260511.1:5131568-5217409 GCF_013100865.1 Trachemys scripta elegans
GTGGGTAAAAATCTTGCTTCTTCAGATGCAAGTGCGGTTTTACACCAGACTCCTTGTTGTTTTTCTAGATACAGACTAACACGGCTACCCCCTGATACTTGATACCGATATTCAGCTGTTTGTCCCGCGTCCCGACGGATGTATGGTCGGGATGCCATTTCTCCCAATAGTTTGGCTTGGTCATTTTTTGGGTGTTTTTGCGTCGCCGGCATTCTGGGTTTTTTTGCTTGGGTAGTTGTCCTGATATTTTGTTCTTGGCATCTGGTCACCCTACTCTCAATGCATCAACAGATGGCAGGGGAGAGCTCACTCAGGCCACTCCTTACATCAGCCAATGTTTGGAGATCCCCAAGGTGACCAGCCATGGAGACTTACCTCATCTCTTTGCTTTCTTTCAGCTTCCATGACAGGACTCCCCATGGCAGGTAAATACAAACATAGGCAGAGGGTGTGGGGTATGTCCATATGTGTGGCGTGCATGCTGCAGTGTGCAGCTATCTCATAAATTGGGGCAAGGAAGGGTAGAGCTAAAGTTATTTAATCTTGTCATTAAAAGGTAGGACTGGAGACTTGGGTTCAAATCCTGCCTCCTCCAGACTCACCCCATCACTTCCTCAGTTTTCCCACCAGTTTAAATTGATGGAGATATCCTATCTCCTAGAACTGGAACGGACCTTGACAGGTCATCGAGTCCAGCCCCCTACCTTCACTAGCAGGACCAAGTATTGATTTTGCCCCGGATCCCTAAGTGGCCCCCTCAAGGATTGAACTCACAACGCTGGGTTTAGCAGGCCAATGCTCAAACCACTGAGCTATCTCTCCCCATCCCTCCACCAGTGAATTGTTAACAAGGTGGGTTGTGTGGCAAAGTGAGCAGAGCGTAGGGCATCCTGGCTGTTGGGTACCTGTGGAAATGCCCCAGCCATCCAGCCTCTCAAGGGCTCACCCTTGCCCAGTAAGGCTGATTGAAATTTGGGCTCTGGCAGTGGCTGGCTGAGCCGCGTCAGTCTGGGGTGACTCCAGATTTACCCTGGGGTATGATCTGCCCCAACAGACATTTTTGCCTTTAGTTATTGTTAGAGCTGGTTTAGCTCAGCCCTGGCTGTGGCTGGTGAGTGCTGCCCCCCCCACCCCAAAGGGCAAATAGAGGTTCTGTGTACATACACTGGGGCACCATGACACCAGCTGGGGCCTGTGAGAGGTGAGGGTGGGGTACCAGGAGCTGGGCTGCCGAGGTGCCGTCGCCACAGGAGGGTGTTCAGTTCAGCAAAGGACCAGCCCTGTCTGTCTGGATGCTGTGGAATATGGAGGAGCTGAATCAGCCCCAGTCAGGGCCAGTGGAGGCTTTGGGGGAGCAGAACTAAAGCCCCGCAAGGCTGCTGCTGTTGGCTCCAGTCAGGCAGGGGCGTTGGGGCACAGACAGGGAGGGAGCCCAGGCAGGGGTAAAGGGCAGTTCAGTCTCCTGACGAGTTTTGTCCTTTGCCCCTCGGCTGGGAGCCGCTCAGACTGAGGGCTGGGCTGGCCTGGCCTGCACACACCTGTCCTGTCACGGAGGGGAATTAACCCCAGCAGCTCATTTCACATTTTGGGCATCAGAGAGTTGCAATGGCTGCGACTTCCACTCACTACCAGCTTGGACTCCGGGCCCCAGATGTGAAAGCCCAGTGCCTGTGCTCCCCACGCTAGCCACAGCCCCTGCCTGAGCTGGGGCCAAACTGACACCGGTGCCCTCCGGGGGAAAAGCCCCGGGTCTCCTTCCCCCAACATACTGTGTCAGCTCATCCCTCTCGCACAGACTATACTGGAGCCAGAGTCCCCTGGGGGAAAAACCCTGTGTCCCATTCTCCATCCCATGAGTCAGCCATTCCCCCCTGCCTGGGGATGGCTCAGAGCTGGTGACCTCCAGAGGGGACCCCCCAGTGTCCCATTCTCAGTCCCCTAAGCCAGCTAGTCTGCCACACTGGGACTGAATGGGAGACAGAGTAAACTATAGGGAAAAAGCCCCATATTCCTTTCCTCTAGCCCATCCCTGAGTGTTTATCCCCTTGGGGTATTTGCAGACTCAGGCATCCCAGAACTAACTCAGATCCGACTGGTGAACGGCCCGAGTCGCTGCGCTGGGAGGGTCGAGGTGCTTCACAACCAGCAGTGGGGAACCGTGTGTGATGACAACTGGGATTTAACTGAGGCCAGAGTCGTGTGCAGGCAGCTGGGCTGTGGGACGGCCTTATCAGCCCCATGCGGGTCTCGGTTTGGACAGGGAACTGACCGTATCTGGCTGGATGAGGTTAACTGCACAGGGACAGAAGCTGCCCTCTCCGAATGCAGGGCTAGGTCTTGGGGAGAGAATAACTGTAACCACATGGAAGATGCTGGTGTTGAGTGCTCAGGTAACCCTCATCTCTCATGTCATGGTGGGTGCTGCAGGGAGTGGATTGGGAAGCTTTCAGCCCAGCCCCTGGTTCACTGTCTGAGTTCCTGTGCCCCAGCGCTGCACTATTGGCCTGTACTGAAGGGAGCAGGTTAGGAACACAGTAGGGGGCGCTCTCCCCTAGAAGTCTGGGCTGACCCCAGTCCTCCCGCTGGCTGACAAAAGGTCTGTGCTGCAGGGTATGGGTCTCAGCCAAGAGTCTCGTCTCACATTCAGTGATGATTTCAATCCCCCAGAGCAGAGCTCGGGAGCACACGCTGCAGAGGGTGGTGTGTGGGGCACAGTGAGAAGCCCTCTCCCCACTCTGATCGTTCTCATCCCCAGCCCTCCCTGGCACAATGGGGCGCTGGGGAAGCAAGGATCCCAGCTCTGGGACTTGGTGTCAAACAGAGCTTTCAGTCACTCCTGGGGACTAGAAACCCAGGGTCACTTTGACAAGGGTTGGGCTCCTAACTCAGCCATGCTGGACAATTTGCACCACCGACAATTAGTCCTGAACCTGTAACATCCCTCACAGCTCTGACTGGACACAACATTTTCCGCAACTTCCTATCTGTACAGTCATCATATTTCTGTGCCCTGACTCTCAGCTGCCCTGTGCCACCCCAGAAGTGGCAGCATGTCAGTGGTGGGGACTGAGCCCTTGACATGCAGTGGCTCTGTGAGGAGGCCAGTCACACCCATCCGTGGTAGGAGATACATTCATCAGCATTACTTGTGATCAGATGCACAGGAATCTCCTTGAGTGTTTATTGCATTTGCAGACTCGGTCATTCCAGACCCAGGTCCTCTCCAACTGGTGAACGGCCCCAATCGCTGCGCTGGGACAGTTGAGGTGCTTCATAACCATCAGTGGGGAACCGTGTGTGATGACAGCTGGGACATAACTGATGCTGGAGTCGTGTGCAGGCAGCTGGGCTGTGGGACGGCGTTATCAGCCCCAGGCTGGGCTCGATTTGGACAAGGATCTGGCCCAATTTGGCTGGATAACGTTCACTGCACAGGGACAGAAGCTGCCCTCTCCGAATGCAGGGCTAAGCCTTGGGGAGACCATAACTGTGACCACGGAGAAGATGCCGGTATTGTGTGCTCAGGTAACCCTCCTTCGTCATGCCCTTGTGAGTGCTGTGAGAAGCAGTTCGGGGACTCACTGGGGTGCTCTCCCCTCACAGTGAGTTCTGACCCTGATGCAAAATGCTGTGCTGGGGATCAGCAGAGCCTGCTCTCCCTGCAGACTGCTGCATTACCACAAAGCCCTAGGTCGTGTCTAAGGGCCTTGCTGCAGGGAGCAGTTTGGGGACCACAGGAGGGGGCTGCCCTGTCTCAGAGTCAGTGCTGACCCCAATGCCCCACCATGCTGCCGGCTGAGGTGTGTACCTCACTGTGAGAACCCCTCTCCCACCTCTGCTCACTCTGATCCCCGTACCCAACTACAGCACTATGGGCACTCAGTGACCATTGAGTTCTAGTCAGACTCACTTGGTGAGTTAAAATCTGTAGAGGAGCGGACTCACCCCTGCGGAACCTCCTGCTGGTCACTTCTGGGAATTAGCTCTTCCAGCGTCCTTGAGTGCCCCCTGCAGGCCAGTGATCCGCCTGTCCTCTGGCTCCGTGTCCCTCCCGGACCCCGGTGCCCTTTTATCTGGGGTGCTGCCCCCTGGCAGTATACCCCACAGTACTAGGGTCTCCCCTCCCTGGGGAACCCCCACCCACTATCCCTACCTCACCTCAGAATAAGGCCACTGCCAGTCACCAACTAGCCCCCGCTCACTGGGGCAGACTGCAGTATAGGCACTCATCACAGGTAAGGTTGGGTTTGGACCTGCTGCCTTGGCCTACCTATGGGCTGCCCTCTGCAGCCTACCCCTTGGCCTCCTACTAGGCCACTGCCTGGGCCTATCCAGGCTGGAGCTCCCCAGCTCCCCAGCATGTCCCCAGCCCTGCTCCACTCAGGTACTCTGTCTCTAGCTCAATGCAGCCAGTCCCTTCTCCCCCTGAAGGCAGAGAGAGACTGCTGAAGGCCTGGCTCCCAGCCTTTTTATACAGGCCAGCTGTGGTCTGATCGGGGCATGGCCCAGCTGTGGCTACTTCCCCAATCAGCCCAGCTTTTAGAGCTGCAGCCCTCTGCCAGGGTTGTTTTAAGCCCTTCCAGGCAGGAACGGGGTAACCACCCCGCTACAGAATCATAGAATCATAGAATATCAGAGTTGGAAGGGACCTCAGGAGGTCATCTAGTCCTACCCTCTGCTCAAAGCAGGACCAACACCAACTAAATCATCCCAGCCAGGGATTTGTCAAGCCTGACCTTAAAAACCTCTAAGGAAGGAGATTCCACCACCTTCCTAGGTAACCCATTCCAGTGCTTCACCACCCTCCTAGTGAAAAAGTTTTTCCTAATATCCAACCTAAACCTCCCCCACTGCAACTTGAGACCATTACTGCTTGTTCTCTCATCTGGTACCATTCAGAACAGTCTAGATCCATCCTCTTTGGAACCCCTTTCAGGTAGTTGAAAGCAGCTATCAAATTCCCCCTTGTTCTTCTCTTCTGCAGACTAAACAATCCCAGTTCCCTCAACCTCTCCTCATAAATCATGTGCTCCAGCCCCTGAATCATTTTGTTGTCCTCTGCTGGAGTGTTTCCAATTTTCCCACATCCTTTTTGTAGTGTGGGGCCCAAAACTGGACACAGTACTCCAGATGAGGCCTCACCAATGTTGAATAGGGGGGAATGATCACGTCCCTTGATCTGCTGGCTATGCCCCTGCTTATACCAAAATGCCGTTATCCTTCTTGGCAACAAGGGCACACTGTTGACTCATATCCAGCTTCTCATCCACTGTAACCCCTAGGTCCTTTTTTGTAGAACTGCTGCCTAGCCACTTGGTCCCTAGTATGTAGCAGTGCATGGGATTCTTCCGTCCTAAGTGCAGGACTCTGCACTTGTCCTTTTTGAACCTCATCAGATTTCTTTTGGACCAATCCTCCAATTTGTCTAGATCCCTTGGTATCCTATCCTTGCCCTCCAGCTTATCTACAACTCTTCCCAGTTTAGTGTCATCTGCAAACTTGCTGAGTGCAATCCACGCCATCCTCCAGATCATTAATGAAGGTATTGAACAAAACCGGCCCCAGGACTGACCCTTGGGGCACTCTGCATGATACCGGCTGCCAACTAGACATGGAGCCATTGATTATTACCCATTGAGCCTGACAATCTACCCAGTTTTCTATCCACTGTGACAGGGTCAGGCCAAATGGCTACAAGAAAGTGGTCAAAGGTAGATACATACGTTCCAGGTTAACCCGGTCCCTTTTCCCTGGGTAAGATAACAGGAACTATTCCAGAAAACTCAGGAACTTTCTAGAACTAATTAAGGCAGGCAGGCTAATTAGGATACCTGTAGCCAATTGGGAAGCTGCTAGAATTAATTAAAGCTAATCAGGACACCTGGTTTAAAAAGGCTTTCACTCTAGTTAGTGAGGTGTGTGTAAGGAGCTGGGAGTGAGAGGACGTGCTGCTGAAGGTCTGAGGAGTACAAGTGTTAACAGACATCAGGAGGAAGGTCCTGTGGTGAGGACAAAGAAAGTGTTAGGAGGAGACCATGGGGAAGTAGCCCAGGGAATTGTAGTGTCGCGCAGCTGTTCCAGAAGGCACTCTAGACAGCTGCAGTCCACAGGGCCCTGGGCTGTAACCTGGGGCCGAGGGGGGGCCCAGGTTCCCCCCAAACCTCCCAACTCCTGATCCAACACAGGAGGTTCCACCAGAGGGGAAGGTCTCTGGGCTGTTCCCCGACCCACATGGTAGAGAAGCAGAAACTGTGGGGATTGTTCTTACTCTTTTTTCCCCATGCTGGCCAGTGATGAGGTTATCTGAGTGAATGGCAGATTTGAGCCACAAAAGTGGCCAAACTGAGGGCTACTGTGAATCTCTGAGGCGAGCAAAATCGGCCAATAAGCGCAGGACCCACCAAGGTAGAGGAGGAACTTTGTCACACCACCTTATAGTCCATTCATCCAGCCCATACTTCTTTAACTTGCTGGCAAGAATACTGTGGGAGACCGTATCAAAAGCTTTGCTAAAGTCAAGGAATAACACGTCCACTGCTTTCC
Source organism: Trachemys scripta elegans (assembly GCF_013100865.1). Lineage (NCBI taxonomy): Eukaryota > Metazoa > Chordata > Testudines > Emydidae > Trachemys > Trachemys scripta. The sequence goes on from NW_023260511.1 coordinate 5,138,112, forward strand.
CCTCATCTTATTTTAATGAGATGAGAGGTTTGGTTGCTTAAGGGCATAGCTCTGAATGTGCTCTGCTTAGACATCTGCCATTTTTGTATGCAGTGTAGTTGCAGCCATGTCGATCCCAGGATACGAGAGAGACAGGGTGGGTGAGGAAATGTCTTTTATTGAACCAACTTCTCTTGGTGAGAGAGACAAGCTTTCCAACCACACCGAGCCCAGACCTGAAGAAGAGCTCTGTGTGAGCTCCAAAGCTTGTCAGTCTCACCAACTGAAGCTGGGCCAATGAAAGATATTACCTCACCCACCTTGTTTCTCTAGATTTCTGTAAGGCATTCGACTTGGCACCGCACAAGAACGATGCAAAATCAATGTGTCGCACATTAAACTGATTAAAAACTGGACAACTTACTGGTCTCAAAATGTAATTGGGAATGGAGAATCATCATCGGGAAATGTGTTTTGACTGGGGCCCTGCAGCATCATTGCTTGTCTTTACGCTATCTATCATTTTTATCAATGAATTGGAAGAAAACATAAAAACATCAGTCAGAAAGTTTGCAGATGACATAAATTGGGAGATTATTAAATAGAGAACAGGACAGGTCAGTGACACAGAGTGATCTGAATCGCTAGGTAAGCTGGGTACAAGCAAACAAGATGCCTTTTAATATGACCAAATGTAAAATGATACATCTAGGAACACAGAACACAGGCCGCACTTCCAGGAATGGGGACTCTCTCCTGGGAAGCAGTGACTCTGAGAAAGATTTGGGGGTGGGAGGTGGATAATCAGATGAAAAGGAGCTCCCAGAGTGATACTGTGACCAGAAGGACTAATGCAATACTGGAATGCATACACAGGGGAATCTTGAGTAGATGTAGAGAGGTATTTTACCTCTATAGTTTGCACTGGTGCGAATGCTGCTGGAATCCTGTGTCCAGTGTGACGGGATCCTCGGGGTGCAACCTGGGATTGTGGGACCGTTGTGTCCCCTTAACTCTCCAGCCTTGGCTGTCTCACACAATGCTTTGCTAGTGACAAGCAGCAAACCCCTCCAGGCACTGTGATCACTCAGCACAACCGCATGTGGAGCCCCCACACCCAGATAGATTGCATGAATGCTCCCAGAGCCACTCATGAATCACACTGAGAAAGGTACCAGCCTAATCCCCCCAGCTCCCAGCCTTGTACCTCAGGAATATACCATCTTGTACTGCTCAAGAAAAGAAGTGCAAATTTATTAATTGGTTCACCACTTCATCAATGGAAAGTGGATATACTCCAGCCTTTGTAAGTCTGAGCAGATTTACCAAACACTTCAGGCAAACTTAATGGTAACGATAAATACATCTCTACCCCGATATAACATGACCCGATATAACAGAAATTCGGATATAACGCAGTAAAGCAGCATTTGGGGGGGGGGGAGGCTGCGCACTCCGGTGGATCAAAGCAAGTTCGAGATAACGCAGTTTCACCTATAACGCAGTAAGACTTTTTGGCTCCCAAGGACAGCATTATATCGGGGTAGAGGTGTAGTTAAACAAATTTATTGATTACAAAAGATAGATTTTAATTGATTATAAGTGATAAGCAAAAAATCAGACTTCGTTACCAAAATAAAATAAAATATAAGCACACAGTCTAAACTCTCAACCCTATTAGACTGAGCAATATCTAGGTTAAGTAGTTTTTCTCACCCCACTGGATATTGCAGTTCATTGTACGCAGATTTCACCCTTGAAACCTGGGCCAGTCTTCTCTGTTGGAGTCTTCAGTCTTCTGAGTGTCCTTGTTGCTTGCAACATAGGTAGGGGGCGGGGGGAGAAAAGGCCAAGCATGGGCTCCCTGTGTTCTGTTTTATACCCTTAGTTCTATGTGCTTGGAGAACACAAGTCCAGGCATGTCTGGTGGGCATTGCTGAGTCCCCAGGCAAGGTTGAGCAATTTCCCGGGTATGGTCTTATGCAGATGAGTCACTGAATTGTAACTCTGTTGCTGGATAATGGCTGTTGATGGTTGTTGGACATCCACCTGGGCGTTTGTTAGCTCTCTTGTCATCATCTCTGGAGAGCTAGTATCTGGGTGCTTCCCAAACCCACAGCATATTTTAGTGAAAACTATACAACTCATTTCTTATAATATTATATGCATTAATGATACACATATTTAGATAGAACAATGGCTTTCAGCAGATCATAACCTTTCCCATGATACCTCACATGGCCTACTTTATATGCAATATCACAATTTATATGTAAATGAGGAATATGGGGGTTACAGGGCGCTCCCACAAGGTATAGAATGTCACATCCAGTTCTGGTGCCCACAATTCAAGAACTATGCTGATATATTTAAGAAGGTTCAGAGAAGAGCCATGAGAATGATCAAAGGATTAGAAAACCTGCCTTGTGGTGATAGATGCAAGGAGCTCAATCTGTTTATTTTAACAAAGAGAAGGTGAAGGGGTCACTTGAGCACAGTCTATAATTACCATCATGGGGAACAGAAATGTGATAATAAAGGATTCTTCAATCTAACAAGCAAGTGATTAATAAGATCTGATGGTTCACAGTTGAAGAGAGACAAATTTAGATTACAGATAAAGTGCAAATTTGTATTGATGAGGATTATTAACTGTTGGAACAGTTTACCAAGGGCTGTGGGGGATCCTCCCTCACTGGCAATTTTTAAATGAGGATTCGATGTGTCTGAAAGATCTGCCCTAGGAATTACTCTGGGGCAGGTCTCTGGCCTGTGCTACACAGGAGGTCAGACTAGGTGGTCACAGTGGGCACCTTGGGATCAATGAATCCCGCTGATCAGATTCATTTCCAGATGGAGCGTGCAGCCATTCCCAAGGAGTAGGGACCCTGGGTCACTCTGTCAAGCATCAGGCTCCTAAACCCATTGCCCTAGCCAATTAGCATCTTAGCTGATGAGCCATGAACCTTTAACATTTGGCACCGTTGTGACTGGATGCAGAATTCTTTCCCATGTCCTGCCTAAATGACTGGGCCAGATTTCCCTCGCCTGTTTCTCAGCTGCACCCCTATGGCGGCAGCATATTACTGGTGGGAATTGAAACCCTGATAGGTGGTGTGGAGGCTGTTCAGACCTGCCAGTGAGAGGCTCTACATTCCCCATCATCATTAGTGATCAGATGCACAGTAACCTCCCTGAGTGATTATTCCCTTTGGGCTTTACAGATTCTGGCATTTCAGAAGTGCTTCAGCTCCGACTGGTGAAAGGCCCGAATCGCTGCGCTGGGAGAGTCGAGGTGCTTTACAACCAGAAGTGGGGAACCGTGTGTGATGACCGCTGGGACTTACAGGATGCTGGAGTCGTGTGCGGGCAGCTGGGCTGTGGGTTGGCGTTATCAGCCCCACGAGGGGCTCAATTTGGGCGAGGATCAGATCGTATCTGGCTGGCTGACGTTCACTGCTCAGGGACAGAAGTTGCCCTCTCCGAATGCAGGGCTCGGCTTTGGGGAGACAGTTACTGTAACCATGGACACGATGCTGGTGTTGTGTGCTCAGGTAACTCTCATGTACCACCCTGCGTGTTACTTGGAGAAAGGTGGGAAGCTTACTGCAGGCCATTGTCCCCTCACAGCCAGTGCTGACTAGGGTTACCATATTTCAACAATCAAAAAAGAGGACGGGGGGAGCCCCGCCCTTGCCCCACCCCCACCCTGCCCCATCCACTCCCTCCCACTTCCTGACTGCCCCCCTCAGAATCCCCAATCCCCCCGCTCCTTTTCCCCTGACTGCCCCCTCCTGGGACCTCTGCCCCTAACTGCCCCCCTAGGACCTTACCCCCTACCAGTCCCCTGACTGCCCCGACCCTTATCCATACCCCTGCCCCCAGACAGACCCCTGGGACTCCCACACTCATCCAACCACTCCCTGTCCCCTGACTGCCCCCCCGAGGACTCCCAACCCATCTACCCCCACTGCTCCCTGTCCCCTGACTGCTCCGACCACTCTCCACACCCCTGCCCTCTGACAGGCCCCCCCCAGAACCTCCAACCCATCCAACCTCCCCTACTCCCTGTCCCTTGACTGCCCCCTCCAGAACCCAACTGCCAGTTCTCCAACCCCCTGGCTCCCTTACCGTGCTGCTCCGCAGCACACTCCAGGGGGCATCTGGACATAGCCACAACTGGCTCAGAGGTCCTGGGGGTGGGGAGACTTCAGAAGACATTAATGGGGGGACCCCCCAAGGCCTCTAACCATCATCTGTCTGGGGCTTTATTTTTTTAAATCATCCCCAAAATCTATCCCCCAGTGCCCAGCACCAGGCTGGGCACGGCTACTGCTGCCAGGTGTCCTTTCCATCGGTCATGTACCTCGCAGTCACCCTCCCCCTACCCCCACTCTGTTCCAGCAAGGGCATGACCAGCGCCCCGTGAGGAAACGGACACCTGGGTTCCAGAAAGGAGCTAAACTCTCTGTTTTCTCTGCTGCGGGGCAGTTCTCTCCCCCCTGCAAAAGCAGGTTAGAACAGCCGTGCCCCGGCTCTCCCCAGGGAGCGGCACGCTGGGCACCAGGGGAGGGGGAGGAGGAGGAGGAGGGAGGAGCTCTAGAGCTGCCGGACGCCGCCTGGCCAGTGATTTTAAGCTGCAGTGGAGAGGATGAGAGGAGAGGAGGAGGGGGAAGCGGAGGAGAGGCTCTGGCTGCTGGAGCACCATGCGAGTGGCTCAATCCAGCCGGCTGCCCTATCACCCGCGCCGTGCTCTGCGGAGGGGGAGAATGCCGGGCATTTTAATATATTAACAAATTCCCCTCCGGACGCTATTGTTAACCTAAAAAGGACATGTCCAGGAGAATCTGGACTAATGGTAACCCTAGTGCTGACCCCAGCATGGTGCTTGTGGCCTGTGCTTCAGGCAGCAATATGGTGGTTCCAGTACGGGGCACTCTCCTCTCAGTCTGTGCTGACCCTAATTCTCCTGAGCGGTTCTATGGGCCTGTGTTGCAGGGAGCAGGGTGAGGGCTCAGTAGGGGGCGCTCTCCCCTTGAAGTCAGTGCTGGCACCAGTGCCCTAGTGCGGTGCCAAGGGGCTTGTGCTGAAGGTAGGGGGATGGGATGTCAATATGCAGGGCCGGCTTTAGAAAGAGTGGGGCCCGATTCCTGGGGGTGGGGCTTGTGGAAAGCCCCACCCCCAGGAATTGAGCCACGCTCCTGCAGGGGTTGCCAGGCTTGGGTCCGACCCGGAGCCACTCGGCGGCCGAAGCTGAGCCGAGCCACAGGGGCCGGCCTGGGGACAGGGCCAAGCTGCGCCACGGGGGCTGGGCTGGGTCGGGCCTGAGCTGCACTGCGGGGGCCGGGCCGTACCCGAGCCGCGGGGGCCAGGCCCGCGCTGAGCTGGACCCGAGCTGAGGGGGCCGGGCCGGACCCAAGCCGCGCCGCAGGGGCCAGGCCAGACCCGAGCTGCGCCGTGCCACGGGGGCCGGGCCGGACCCGAGCCACGGGGACCAGGCCAGACCTGAGCCAGACCCGAGCCGCGGGGGCCAGGCCGGGCCGGGCCGGACCCGAGCTGAGGGTGCCGGGCCGGACCCGAGCCATGCCGCGGGGGCCGGGCTGGAGCCGAGCTGGGCCGGAGCTGCTGGGGCCGGCACGCTTGGCTGGAACCAGGGCCGGAATGGGCCGTGCCTCCCTGGAGCCCTTCTCGTGCCCTCCGCCACCCCAGCTTACCTGGTGCTGCCTGCCTGCCCCTGCTTCTTTTCAGACTTCCCGTGAACCTTTGAATCACGGGAAGCAGGGGAGGGGGAGGAGCAGGGGGCGGAGCGTTCAGGGGAGGGGAGGAGGGGGAAGTGAGCTGGGGGCAGGGTGGAGAGCTGTGGTGCGGCGCCCTCTTAGCGCGGGGACCAATTCAGCCGAATCGGCCTAAAGCCGGCCCTGTCAGTACGGGGTGCTTTCCCCTTGCAGTTGTGCTGACACCAATGCCCCAGTGCGGTGCCATAGGCCCCTGGCATGAGAAAGCCTGGTCTGTGCCTACTGGGGTTCAGCTCCCCGACTCTCCTGGCCACAGGCCACACAGGCCGTGCCCTTGAGGCCTCATGGGTTGGCCTCTCTCCGGATTGTCAATAGGCACAGTCCACCCCCAGCCCTCCACCTGTCTCTCTGCATCACCCAGCCCCGCCCCACTGGGCACTCAAAGCAGTGACAGATCCGCTGCTCCCAAAGGAACAGGGCCCCTAGCTGACCAGCTCCACCTCCCATCACTGCCCGAATCAACACACAGCCTTAGATCCCCTCATAGTGACAAGAAGGACAAGTGATTTCACAGAGTGTAGATATTCAATGGGTAGCAAGGAGAAGGGTTGGAAAGAAATGGTTTCATGGCCAATAAAATCATACCACGTAGACTAGAGCCTAGACTCATTGAACGAGATACTTTTCTGTCTGGTAGAGCAACGCTCACCGCACAGTCCTTCCAGGGTTTTACTCCAGGCTTGACTGTGATCTCCTGTTCCTCAGACAAATGATGTCAACCACTTCCAGGGTGAAAGGGAGCTCTTGTCCCCTCTCCTCTTTCTTTGTAGGTACAGACCATTGTCTCTTCCCAGAGGAAGTCTCTCTTCAGAGACTTGTGCGAAGGTCCTTTGTCTTTGCAAATTCTCAGGCCCCCACTGGGCCCAGACAGTGAATATAGCCTGTCTCCATGGCTGTACTTTGTTCTATGTGTTTATTGGCTCAGCCGAAGGGATTGCCATGGTGCAGGTGACAAGCTTCACTTCAACACTTCTGGAATGTTGTATTCTACATTTTACATCTCTCTTCAACTATGTCCCATACAAATCTCTTGCCCACATGAAGTTGACCAGCGGGCTGCTGGCTTTTGGTAGAGACCTCACATGCCACCCACTAGCCACTCACCACTCTGCTGGCCCTCACCTTCTGCTGCTCCCGGCCTCTCTACTGTAACCTCTGTAGGTCGCTCTCCTGAGGCTCCAACCAGTTCTCAGTGACTGTCAGCTCTTAATGGGGAAACCTCAGTGCTGAAGCAGGCTGGGCAGAAATACTGTCTCACAGCTCTAGTGATCACTTAAAAAAAAGAGTCCTAATGGAGCCTTAATAACTCTATCTGAAGAGTGCTGAGAGGCAGATTAAACCATGCTTAGATCTCTTACACGGAGCCCACACCCGTCAGCAGGAACAACCATCTCCACCTCCTCTCACTCTTGATATGTGTCTGGTGTCTGAGCCCCCTGGTTAGTGAGTTCAGCTCAGTTGCGGGTGACCCCCTCAGTCAGGACAGGCTAAGCAAAGTTCTGCTGCCTTTACTCAGACAATCAGGACAACAACATTTCACTACCCTTGCATTCAGGTACTACAGTGATTTGTAACCCAGCACCAGCCAACACAGCTCTGTCTGCTGGATACCTAGGCAGAGTGGGTGTGTTCTTGTAAATACAGTCTGGTCCTGAAGCCTTTTCCCCTCCCCAGCTCATCACTAGCTGTCAGGGGAGAGCTCATTCCCACCTTGTTTACATCCTCAAGATCCAGTCTTCCAACGGGGCTCTCCTCCACCACGTGTGTGACTATCTCTATTGCTGCCCCACAGGCACAGTGAGAAGATCGGGCTTACCCAAATCTCTGCGTTGTATCAATTCCTCTGGCCAGGCCAGTCAGGGGCCTGTTAAGACTAGTCCAGGATCTTCATCTCAGGTTGCAAAAAGGCAGATAGAAGTTAGGGCTTCTGCAATCCATCTGCATGCCAGTCTCTGTATCCCAGAGTTGCTGCCCCTCTGTGAGGACACAGCTGTCAGCCCAGCTCTGCCATCATTCATCTGAGACTGGTTCTGGGCTGGCAGCACTAGACACGAGTGCAGCAATGGCTGCCACAAAACGATGGTGCCAAGTCAGTCGTGACAAGTCTGGAGGAACCGCAGGGGCAGGTGTTTGCTTCAGGATGGGGCCGATCTGCTTGTAGGAAGTGTGCATTGCCTCTGCCCTGGTCGGAACCATTGTCAGCCTGGTGCGCAGCAGGTTCCTGTCAGGCGTCCCTGCGCTCCAGGCAGTTCTAAGGGGGATGGACTCTGGGTGAGGTTTTCAGGGAGCTATGGAGCCAACACATGTAATTTCGATGCTGATGTCAGGCTAAGGCAACAACTAATGACACGGGTGACTGTTCAGCTCCCAATCATCAAGATGTTTTTGCCAGTGTCTGCCCCGCAGCACTGCACAGTATCGCACTGGAGAGAATATCAGCTCCAGAAGTGAGGGTGTAAATCTGGTTCCCAGGAATTTTCCGCCAGCTTCTGCATCAAGGCAATGCAGGGGGTGATCTTTTTCATTTTGTTCTAATGGGAGCAGCAGGACAGACTGCAGTCCAGTCTGCCTAATTAAGTGACAGCCTAACTAGGTGAGAGCTGGCTGGTAGGGGGGCAGACAAACTTCAACATTGCCCAAGTGATTAGCCTGGTCAGTGGTGGGGAGACCTTGACAGGCAGTGGTTGTGTGCAGAGACTGGTCAGACCAGTCAGCAGGAGATGCTACATTCCCCAGAAACAGGAGAGATCAGATACACAGGAACCTCCCTCAGTATTTATTGCCTTTGGTGTTTGCAGCTTCCATAATCTCAGAAGTGGCTCCAGTCCGATTGGTGAACGGTTCGAGTCGCTGCACTGGGAGAGTTGAAGTCTTTCATTACAGGAATTGGGGAACCGTGTGTGATGACAGCTGGGACTTACAGGATGCCGGAGTCTTGTGCAGGCAGCTGGGCTGTGGGACGGCGTTATCAGCCCCAGGAGGGGCTCACTTTGGGCCAGGATCTGACCATATCTGGCTGGCTGACGTCAACTGCACAGGGACAGAAGTTACCCTCACCCAATGCAGGGCTCGGTCTGTGGGAGAGAATAACTGTACCCATGGAGAAGATGCTGGAGTTGAGTGCTCAGGTAACCTTCATCCATCACATCACTGTCAGTGCTGCAGAGATCGGGCTGGGAACCTTTCAGCACAGACCCAGCTCTCCTGTCTGAGTCAGCGCTGACGCCAGTGCCCCGGAATGGTTCTAAGGGCCGGTACTGCAGGGAGCCGGTTCGGGGTCACAGTAACTCGCTCTTCCCATGGTGTCAGTGCTGACCCCATTTTCCCCCACATGGTTCTACAGGCCTGTGCTGCAGGGAGCAGGATGGGGGCTCAGTAGGGGGTGTGCTCCCCTCGAAGTCAGTGCTGTCCCCAGTGCCCAAGCACAGCACTTAGGCCTGCACTGCAGGGAACAGTACGTGCACCTCTGTGAGGGACCCTCCCCATCGCTGATCGTTCTGATTCCCCTGCCCCGCTACAGCAAAATGGGGTGCTGGGTAACTGTAGATTCCATTTGTGGGATTTGGGGTTGAACGGATCTTGCAGCCACTCAGGGATCCCTTTATGAAGAGTGGGTTCCTATCACTGTCACTCCGGGTGATTTACATCTCAGCTAATTACCCCTGAACCTGTAACATCCCCGACAGCTGTGACTGGAGACAGGGTTCTTCCTCACTCCCTCTCCTACACAGCCCATGAGTTTCTGTGCCCTGTCTCTCATGTACCCTGTTCCACCCCACAGGTGGCTGCATGGTACTGGTGGGGAGTAGGGTTGTCAAGTTATTAAAAAAATAATTTTGATTAATTGTGAGATTAAAGATTAATCATGATTAATCGTGCAATTAATTGCTCCACTACACAATAAGAGAAAACCCTTTATTTTAAATTTTTTGGATGTTTTCTACATTTTCTACTTTGATTTCAATTACAACTCAGAATTCAAAGTGTACAGTGCTCACTTTATATTTAAGTACAAATATTTGTAAAAAAGAAACAAAAGAAATAGTATTTTCAATTCACCTCATATAAGTAGTGCCAGCTCTTTATCAGAGAAATTGAACTTACAATCATAGAATTATTTACAAATAATAACTGCAATCAAAAATAAAACAATGTAAAATTTTAGATCCTACAAGTCCATTCAGTCCTACATCTCATTCAGCCAATCGCTCAGACAATTCTTGTTATAATGTTATCTGAAAGTGAGAACAGGCATTCACATGGCACGGTTGTAACCGGTGTTGCAAAATATTTACGTGCCAGATCCGCTAAAAAATTCATGTTTCAGAGTAGCAGCCGTGTTAGTCTGTATCCGCAAAAAGAACAAGAGTACTTGTGGCACCTTAGAGACTAACAAATTTATGCATATGCATCCGAAGAAGTGGGCTGCAGTCCATGAAAGCTTATGCTCTAATAAATTTGTTAGTCTCTAAGGTGCCACAAGTATTCTTGTTCTTTTTCTAAAAAATTCATATGTCTGTAAGCAGAGTCAGGATGAGCTCTACCCTGACATCTGGTGGTGAATTATGGCGAGTGTGGAAAAGAACTCCAGGGGCTGATCTTGTTTGCATAGGCACACCCACTCGCCTGGCATGAAACAACAGCAACTCAAAGTAGTTACTTTGGCTGGTGTGGGATCCCCAGTTTCTCTGTTATTGGGGCAGGAAGAATAAAGTTTTGTTACCCTGATTCTGTGAATCAAGGCCAGTGGAACTGTTGTATGACAGAAGGACTGAGGGAGTCCTTCACCATTACCTAAGTAGCACTTGCTTGACAAGGGGCATGGGTTACAAAACCCAGTGAATGGAGAGAGGATGGGGACAGGTATTTGTACCTGATGGGATGGGCCCCTCTCTGAGGGATTGAAACACCAATAGCACTATCCCCTCTCTCCAGTGTTGAATATCAGAGCTAAATTTGATTCCATTAGGAGTCTAGTTACAGGCTGCTGAGCTGAATTCACTTTGGGCCAATGGTGCACTAGCACTGGGGCTCCCCTACTACAATGAGCTGAAATTGCTAAGAGCTGAAATCACAAAAGAGCTGAGATCACTGAGGCTGTGTTAGCTAGTGGGGGAGCCTGAAGCTATATTGCTAAGCAGCTGGCGGAGCGGCGAGCAGAGTGGAACCTTGTGGGAGCGGCCCAAGGGTCGGCTGAAGTGGAGCAGAGCTGAGCAGCTCACAGGTCAGTGAGTGGAGTGGAGTGGAGTGGAGCGGCTGGAGGAGCAGCTAGCAGAGTGGAGCCTTGTGGGAGCGGCCCAAGGAACGGCTGAAGTGGAGCAGAGCTGAGCAGCTCACAGGTCGGTGAGCAGAGTGGAGCAGCTGCCAGAGCAGTTCGTGGGACGGCGGGAGCAGCTCACGGGACAGCTGGTGGAGTGGAGCGGCTCGTGGTGAAGGCTGCGGCGGAACCCCGTCGGCCTCGGATCACGTAAGGTGCCCCTTAACACCCTGCGTGCCCCCCCCCCCGAACTCTGGGGCTGCACTGACCAGGGACAGAGACTTTGGGGGGTTGTTGGACTTTTGGGACTTTGGTGAACCTTGGGTTGCTGGTTTCAAGAACCCAAGGGAAAGGACACAGCCCAACTTGCTGGGGTGGGTTTTTTTTGCTCATGGTTTGTGTTATGAATCCTGTTTGTGGTGTTTTTTCCAATTTAATGCTGATGTCATTTACCTCATGTTATTAAACATTTTCTGTTACACTCAGACTCCGTGCTTGCGAGAGGGGAAGTATTGCCTCTTAGGGGCGCCCAGGGGGTGGTATGTAATTGTCCCAGGTCACTGGGTGGGGGCTCGAGCCGGTTTTGCATTGTGTTATTGAAACGGAACCCCTAGATACAGAACCCGACCCTTGTTGCTGCCAACTTAGATGGGCAGAAGGGTTACATGTCCCTTCATGCTTTGACCACTATTCCAGAGGACATGTGTCCATGCTGATGATGGGTTCTGCTCGATAACAATCCAAAGCAGTGCAGACTGACAAATATTCATTTTCATCATCTGAATCAGATGCCACCAGCAGAAGGTTGATTTTCCCTTTTGGTGGTTCAGGTTCTGTAGTTTCCGCATTGGAATGTTGCTCTTTTAAGACTTCTGAAAGCATGCTCCAAACCTCGTCCCTCTCAGATTTTGGAAGGTGCTTCAGACTTTTAAACCTTGGGTTGAGTGCTGTAGCTAGCTTTAGAAATCTCTCATTGGTACCTTCTTTGTATTTTGTCAAATCTGCAGTGAAAGTGTTCTTAAAACGAACTACATGTGCTAGGTCATCATCCTAGACTACTGTAACATGAAAGATATGACAGAAGGCAGGTAAAATACATTGCAGGAGATACACAATTTTCCCTACAAGGATTTCAGTTACAAATTAAATTAACACATTACTTTTTGATGAGCATTATAGAATCATAGAATATTAGGTTTGGAAGAGACCTCAGGAGGTCATTTAGTCCAATCCCCTGCTCAAAGCAGGACCAACACCAACTAAATCATCCCAGCAAAGGCTTTGTCAAGCCCAGCCTTAAAAACCTCTATGGATGGAGATTCCACCACCTCCCTAGGTAACCCATTCCAGTGCTTCACCAGCATGCTTCATCAGCATGGAAGCATGTCGTCTGGAGTGGTGGCCGAAGCGTGAAGATGCATATGAATATTTAGCATATGTGGCACGTAAATATCTTGCAATGCCACCTGCAAAAGTGACAGGCGAACGCCTCTTCTCACTTTCGGGACATGTTGCAAATAAGAAGCAGGCAGGATGGTCTCCTGTAAATGTAAACAAACTTGTTTGTCTGAGAGATTGACTGAACAAGAAGTAAGTGTGCAGTTATGTAACTAAAAAAAAAAAATCTACATTTGTAAGTTTCACTTTCACAATAAAGAGATTACACTACAGTATTTGTATAAGGTGAATTGAAAAATACTATTTTTTTACCATTTAACAGTGGTAATATATGTAATCCAAAATACAGTAAAAGCTGTTTTATCCGACGCTACACCAACTGGAAAGCTCTATAAGTTGACATTTCTGATCTTTATTGAAATGCTGGTTTATAGTCCGTTTGGCGCGGGGCTGGCAGGGGGTTGAAGCGCAGGAGGGGGTGCAGAGGAAGGGCTCTGGGAGGGACTTTGAATGTGGGAGGGGGCTTAGTACACAGGAGGGGATGGAGGGTGTTGGATCCAGGGGCCACTCACCTCGGATGGCTCCCCGCAAGTGGCGACTTTTCCCAGGCTCCAGCTACTCCTAAACGGAGGAGTTGCAACAGGCTGCTCTGTCTGCTTCCCCTCCAGAGCCAGCTACACAGCTCCCATTGGCTGGGAACCATCGCCAATGGGAGCTGCAGGGGTGGCGCCTGTAGGCGGAGGGAGGGCGCCAAGCCCCCTGCTTCACCTCTGCCTAAGAGAAGCCAGGACAAGTTGCTGCTTGCGGGATGCTGTCCGATGAGTCTGGCACCCTGCACCCTATCCCACGCCCCAGCAGCCTGCCCCGAGCCCCCTCCTGCACCCAAACTTCCTCCCAGAGCCTGTGCTCCACACCCCCTCCCGTGCCCCAACCCCCAGCCCTGCACTCCCTCCCAACTGGCATTTTTCATTTACCAGAACACCCCCCTCAGCATTACCCCAACATGCCAGATAAAACAACCTTAACTGTAATAATATAAAGTGAGAACTGTACACATTGTATTCTGAGTTGTAATTGAAATCAATATATTTGAAAACATAGAAAAACATCCAAAATATTTAATTTATTTCAATTGGTATTCTATTATTTAACAGTGTGATTTAAACTGCGATTAATAGTGATTAATTTTTTTAATTGTGCTTAATTTTTTGAGTTGATTGCGTGAGTTAACTGCGATAAGTTGACGGGGAGTGAACCCCTAATGGGCAGTTGCAGAGGTTATTCAGACCCATCATTGGGAGGGACTACATCCCCCAGCATCACTAGTCATCAGATGCACAGGAACCTCCCTGAGTGTTTACTCCCTTGAGGCTTTGCAGACTTAGGAATTTCAGAAGTGGATCAGCTCCGACTGGTGAATGGCCCGAGTCGCTGCGCTGGGAGAGTCGAGGTGCTTCACAACCAGCAGTGGGGAACCGTGTGTCATGATGGCTGGGACATAATTGAGGCTGGAGTTGTGTGCAGGCAGCTGGGCTGTGGGACGGCGTTATCAGCCCCTAGGAAAGCTCGATTTGGGCAAGGATCTGACCGAATATGGCTGGATGACGTCATCTGCAAAGGGACAGAAGCTGCCCTCTTCGATTGCAAGGCTCGGCCTTGGGGAGACAATAACTGTAACCACGGAGAAGATGCCAGTGTTGTGTGTTCAGGTAACCTTCGTCTGCCACCATGAATGTTGCAGGGAGGAGGATGGGAAGCTCATTATGGGGCATTGTCCCCTCACAGCCAGTGCTGACCCCAGCATGGTGCTGGGGGCCTGTGTTTCAGGGAGCAATATGGCGGTTCCTGTAGGGAGCGCTCTCCTCTCAGTCTGTGCTGTTCCTAATTCCCCTGTGTGGTTCTATGGGCCTGTGCTGCAGGAAACAGTGTGGGGGCTCAGTATGGGACACTCATGCTATCCCCAGTAAGTCAGTGCTGGCCCCAGTGCCCTAGTGCAGTGTTAGGTGGCCTGTGCTGCAGGTAGGGGGTGTCAGTAGGGAGCTGTATTGAATCTAGACTGCCCTGCATGGTGCCTCCTGCCGGTCATCTTGGGAATTAGTTCTTTATCCTCTAGAATGCCCTCTACTGGCCGATATCTTGCTTGCTTCAGGCCCCCGTGTCCCTCCTGGACCCTGCTGCCCCATATCCTGGGGTTCTGCCCACTGCAGTACCCCCACACACTGGGTCTCCCCTCCCAGGGGAACCCCCACCCTTTACACCCACCTTGCCTTAGTGGCTACTGCCAGTCATCATCTAGCCCCCGCTCAGTGGGGCAAACTGCAGTCTGTAAAAGGCCACTCATCATTGGCAAGGGGGTTGGACCAGTTGCCTCTGCCTCACCCCGGGCTGCAGCCTCAGCAACCCCAGTACCTGTTTTGGCCTTTAACTAGGCCCGCAGCCTGGGGATTTGCATGCTGGAGCTCCCCAGCGCCTCTTGCCTTTCGCTAGCTCTGTTCTTTTCTGTTCCCTGAGCTACCAGTCTTTCTCCCTCCAAAGCTGGAGGAAGCCTTTTTATAGGGCCAGCTGTCTCCTAAATGAGCTTGGCCCCAGCTGTGGCTGCCTTCCCAATCAGTCTACACTTATTGGCTCTCAACCCCAGGCCTCCCCAAGGGCTGGCTTTTAACCCTTTCAGGGCCAGAGCAGGGTAACTGCCCAGCCTCAGGAGATCTCTCCATTTGTAGTTGTGCTGGACCTAATGACTAATGCCGGAAACAGGTAAAACCATGAACAAAACCCCTATCCCAGGGTACATTGGGAAATGGCTCTCCTCCACCATGTATGACTGTCTGTATTGCTGCCCCACAGGCACAGTGAGAAGATTGGTCTAAGCCAAATCTCTGCATTGCAGCAGTCCCTCTGGCCAGTCCAGTCAGGGGCCTATTAAGCCTCGCCCAGGATCTGCGTCCCAGGTTGCAAATAGACAGATAGAAGTTAGGGCTTCTGATATTCATTAGCACACCAGTCTCTCCATCCCAGAGCTGCTGCCCCTCTGTGAGGACACAGCTGTCAGCCCAGCTCTGCCATCATTCATCTGAGACTGGTACTGGGCTGGCAGCACTAGACACGAGTGCAGCAATGGCTGCCACAAAACGATGTTGCCAAGTCAGTTGTGGCAAGTCAAGAGGAACTGCAGGGGCAGGTGTTTGCTTCAGGAGGGGGCCGATCTGCTTGTAGGGAGTGTGCATTGCCTCTGCCCTGGTCGGAACCATTGTCAGCCTGGTGCGCAGCAGGTTCCTTTAAATTCGATGCTGATGTCAGGCTAAGGCAACCACTAATGACACAGGTGACTGTGTTCAGCTCCCAGTCACCAAGATGCTTATGCCAGCGTCTGCCTCACAGCACTGCACAGTGTCACACTGCAGCGAATACCAGCGCCAGGAGTGAGGGTGTAAATCTGCTCCCCAGGAGGTTCCTGCCATCAGTGCCGGGGTTGATCTTTTTCATTAAGAGCTCTAGTGGGAGCAGTAGGTCAGACTGCCGTCCAGTCTGCCTAACTAGGTAACAGCTGGCTGGGAGGGGAGTGGACAAACTTCAACATTGCCCAAGTGATTAGCCTGGTCAGTGGTGGGGAGCCCTTGACAGGCAGTGGCTGTGTGCAGAGATCGGTCAGACCCGTTGGTGGGAGGCACTATGTTCCCCAGCGACAGGAGAGATCAGAGGCCCAAGAACCTCCCTGTCTGTTTATTCCCTTGGGTGTTTGCAGACTCCGGCATCTTCGAAGTGACTCAGCTGCGACTGGTGAACGGTTTGAGTCGCTGCGTTGGGAGAGTCGAGATGCTTCACAACCAGCTCTGGGGAACTGTGTGTGATGACAGCTGGGACATACAGGATGCCGGAGTCGTGTGCAGGCAGCTGGGCTGTGGGACGGCGTTATCAGCCCCACGAGGAGCTCGATTTGGGCCAGGATCTGACCGTATCTGGCTGGATAACGTGAACTGCACAGGGACAGAAGTTGCCCTCTCCGATTGCTGGGCTCGGCCTTGGGGAGAGAATAACTGTACCCACGGAGAAGATGCTGGTGTCGAGTGCTCAGGTAACCCTCCTCCATCACGTCACTGTGGGTGGTGCAGGGATCGGGCTGGGAAGCTTTCAGCACAGACCCAGCTCTCCTGTCTGAGTCAGCGCTGACCCCAGTGCCCCAGCATGGTGCTAAGGGCCTGTACTGCAGGGAGCCGGTTCAGGGTCACAGTAAGTGTCACTCTTCCCATAGTGTCAGTGCTGACCCCATTTCCCCCACACAGTTCTACATGCCTGTGCTGCAAGGAGTAGGATGGGGGGCTAGTAGCGGGCTCTCTGTCCTCGAAGTCAGTGCTGTCCCGAGTGCCCCAGTACATCACTTAGGGCCTGCGCTGCAGGGAGCAGTACGTGCGCTCAGTGAGAGACCCTCCCCGTCACTGATCGCTCTGATCCCCCGTCCCACTACAGCACAATGGGGCGCTGGGTAACTGTAGATCTCATTTGTGGGATTTGGGGTCAAATGGAGCCTGCAGATGCTCAGGGATCCCTTTATGTGGGTTTCCTACCCCTGCCACTCCAGGTGATTTCCATCTCAGCTAATTACCTCTGAACCTATAATATCCCCCACTGCTGTGACTGGGGACTGGGTTCTTCCTCATTCCCTCTCCTACACAGCCCATGAGTTTCTGTGCCTGATCTCTCAGCTGCCCTTTTCCACCCCAGAAGTGGCTGCATGGCACTGGTGGGAAGTAGGGCTGTTAAGTGACAAAAAAAATGTATCATGATTAATCGTGCAATTAATCGCGCCTTTGCACAGTAATAGAATACCATTTATTTTAATTTTGGGGGGATGTTTTCTCCATTTTGCAAATATATTGAATTCAATTACAATACACAATACATAGCAGGAGATACACAATTCTCCCCCCAAGGATTTCAGTCACAAATGAAATTAACACATTATTTATTTAACGAGCGTTATCACCATGGTGGCCGAAGCATGAAGGGGCATATGAGTGGTTAGCATATCCAGCACGTAAATAACTTCCAATCCCAGCTGCACAAGCGCCATGCGAACACCTCTTCTAACTTTCCGGTGACACTGAAATTAAGAAGCAGGCAGCATTATCTCCCATATATGTAAACAAAGTTGTTTGTCTTAGCGATTGGCTGAACAAGAAGTAGGAGTGAGTGGACGAGTAGGCTCTAAGTTTTACATTGTTAAGTGCAGTTATGCAACAACAACAATCTACATTTGTATTTTGCACTTACACGAGAAAGAGATTGCACTACAGTACTTTTACGAGGTGAATTGAAAAATAGGATTTCTTTTATCATGTTTACAGTGCAAATATTTGTAATCCAAAATAATAATAACCAGTGAGCACAGTACACTTTGTATTCTGTGTTGTAATTGAAATCAAAATGCTTGAAAACTTAGAAAAACATCCAAAATATGTAATAAATTTCAATTGGAATTCTATTGTTTAACAGTGTGATTATGTGACAGGGTCAGGACTCACCACCGCTGTCACCTCCTGCTGGTTGCTCCAGGGATTAGCTCTTGTCAGCTACAGAGTGCCCTCTGAGTGTGGTTTCTCACCTGTGGTCTGCTCTGCTGGTTTGGGAACCACGTTGCTCCCCACTTGGTGGTGTCTGCTCCAGGACACTGCCCTCTGGCAGTGCCCACTCCTCCACCCTCACCCGCTTCCGGGGGCAGGAGTGGTTAACGACAGCCTTCGGCTTCCACCTGCTTCAGTGGCCAACCACAACCCCAAAGTCTAGCCCCTCCGTGGCCAGGTGCAGTGCAAGGGGGTAAGGGGGGGACCCAGGCCCACCCGCTACTCTTGATCCCGATCCAGGGACCCTCTAGTGGCAGCCTCTCTCTGCCCTCCTTCTCTCCCCTCTTGTCCATCTATCTTCCCTAGGCCACTTCCCCTTTGGCCCTGTGCACCTTGTCGACCCTTTTTAGCAGGGGCAGCCTGGCAGGTAACTAGGTCGGAGCTCTCCTCTGCTTCCTGGAGCCTGCCCAGCACTGCTCTGTCTAAGGTGCTACCTCCTTTCCTCAGGAGCCAGTCCTTCTCCCTTGCTAGTCAGAGAGAGACTGCCTTCTCCTTTGCTAGGCAGCCTTTGTATAGGACCCAGCCCGGCCCTGATTGGCTGCATCTTCCTTGGCCCTGATTGGCTCTCCACAGGCCTTCGCTGATTGGCTGCTGGTCTGTGCAGCCTCTCTGGCCTCTCCCAGCCCTTTTCCTCATGGAGTGGGGCAGCCGCCACCTACAGATTAAAATTGCGATACATTTTTTAAATTGTGATTCACTTTTTTGTGTTGATCATGTGAGTTAATTGTGATTAATCGACAGCCCGAGTTTGAAATAAAATGTTTCGGGTATTCTGCACTTTCTGAGAATGACATTTTCCTCGAACCTCCTCTAGCCTTTCTCTTTCTGGTGTTGACGCTCACTTACCCCCTCACTGCTGGAGAAACACAGGTCCAGCACCAGAGACAACCCGTAACTGCTGATAGTGGGAGGGCCGAATGAACATGCTAGGTATAAGCCAAGCAGCAGCTCGGGGGTGGGGATGGGGGGCATGTGACCTGGCACCCAGATGGATCAAGTATCAGGGGGTAGCTGTGTTAGTCTGTATCCACAAAAACAACAAGGAGTCCGGTGGCACCTTAAAGACTAACAGATTTATTTGGGCAGTTGCAGAGGTTATTCAGACCTGTCATTGGGAGGGACTACACCCCCCAGCATCTCTACTGATCAGATGCACAGGAACCTCCCTGAGTGTTTATTCCCTTTGAGCTTTGCAGATTCTGGCATTTCAGAAGTGGCTCAGCTCCGACTGGCGAATGGCCCGAGTCGCTGCGCTGGGAGGGTCGAGGTGCTTCACAACCAGCAGTGGGGAACCGTGTGTGATGAGAGCTGGGACATAACTAATGCTGGAGTCGTATGCAGGGAGCTGGGCTGTGGGACGGCGTTATCAGCCCCAGGCGGGGCTCGATTTGGGCGAGGATCAGACCGTATCTGGCTGGACAATGTTCACTGCATAGGGACAGAAGCTGCCCTCTCCGATTGCAGGGCTCGGCCTTGGGGAGACAATAACTGCACCCATGGAGAAGATGCCGGTGTTGTGTGCTCAGGTAAACTTCTTCCACTACTATGCGTGTTGCAGGGAGCAGGGTGGGAAGTTCATTATGGGGTATTGTCCCCTCACAGCCAGTGCTTACCCCACCATGCTGCTTTGGAGCCTGAGCTTCAGGGAGCAATATGGCGGTTTAAGTAAGGGACTCCTTTCGCAGTCGCTGCTGACCCTAATTCTCTTGTGCAGTTCGGTGGGCCTGTGCTGTAGGGAGTGGGGCGTGGGCTCAATGCGGTGCCAAGGGCCGCTGGCATGAGAAGGCACAAACAAGGCTTGCTGGGGGACAGCTCCCCAACTCCCTTGGCCACAGGCCACACAAGCCGTGTCCTCTAGGCCTTGTGGGGTGGTCTCTCTCCAGGTTGATGATAGGCAAACTCCAGCCCCCAACAGCGCCCAGCCCCTGTCCCACTGGGCATTCACAGCAGTCACAGATCTGCTGCTCCCAAAGGAACAGGGCCGCCAGCTGACCAGCTCTACCTCCCACCTCTGCCCCAATCAACACACAGCCCTAGATCCCCTCATAGTGACAACAAGAACAAGTGATTTCTCAGAGTGTAGAGATTCGAGGGGTAGCAAGGAGAAGGGTTGGAAATAAATGGTTCAACTCCCAATCACAAAGATGCTTATGCCAGCGTCTGCCCCACAGCACTGCATAATATTGCACTGGAGCGAATACCAGTGTGATGGGTTTGGTTACAGAAACCCTCTTGGGACTGTCACCTGATGTGCTGAGACTACCTCTGAGCCCATTTTCTCTGCCAGTTTGGGCCTCCAGAACCCTGTCTTGTTGAGACAGATATGGTAATCTGCTGCAACGCAGACCCATGGTATGACCCATGCCCCCAAAGCTGCATTCTTAAGTGATAAGTGCCCCTGTCTCTAGCACCCAGACACGCAGCTCCCAATGGGATCCAAACACCAAACAAATCCGTTTTATTCATTATAAAGCTTATACACAGTAAAACACATTACTTTCTTAATGAGCATCATCAGCATGGAAGCATGTCGTCTGGAGTGGTGGCCGAAGCATGAAGGGGGTATGAACGTTTAGCATATCTGGCATGTAAATACCTTACAATCACACCTGCAAAAGTGCTAGGCGAACGCCTCTTCTCACTTTTGGGTGACATTACAAATAAGAAGCAGGCAGCATTATCTCCCGTAAATGTAAACAAACTTGTTTGAGCGATTGGCTGAACAAGAAGTAAGACTGAGAGAATGTGTGGGCTCTAAGTTTTTTTTCTGAGTGAAGTCATGTAACAAAAAAAATCTACATTTGTAAGTTGCACTTTCACAATAAAGCGATTGCACTACAGTACTTGTATGAGATGAATTGAAAAATACTATTTCTTTTACCATTTTTACGTGCAAATATTCGTAATCCCAAATATGGTAAAAACTGTTTTATCTGACACTTCACCAACTGGAAAGCTCTATAAATCGGCATTTCTGATCTTCATTGAAATGCCAGTTTATAGTCCAGTTGGTGCAGGGCTGGCAGAGGGTTGGGGCACAGGAGGGGGTGCGGAGGAAGGGCTCTGGGAGGGACTTTGAGTTTGGGAGGGTACTTAGTACACGAGAGGCAGTGTGGGGTGTTGGATCCAGGGGCCTCTCACTTTGGATGGTTCCCCGTAAGTGGTGACCTGTCCCGGGCTCTGGCTACTCCTAGAGGGAGGTGCGTCTGCCGGTTCTGCATGCTGCCCTCGCCCAGTGCCAGCTGCACAGCTCCCCTTGGCTGGGAACCATGGCCAATGGGAGCTGCAGGGGCAGTGCCTGCGGGCGGAGGGAGCGCGCCAAGCTCCCTGTTGCGCCTCCCCCTAGGAGCAGCCAGGAAAAGTTGCCTCTCAAGGGGAGCCACCTGAGGTGAGTGCCCCCCGGATCCAGCACCCCACACCCGATACCGAGCCCCAACTGCCTGCCCCACTCCCCCTCCCAAACTTCCTCCCTCTTAGTTAACCTGCATGTTTCATTTACCGGCGCCCCCCATTCCCCCAACAAGCTGGATAAAAGAACTTGAACTGTAATAATATAAATTGACAGGAAGTGAACCCCTAACAGGCTGTTGCAGAGGCTGTTCAGACCCATGAGTGGGAGGCTCCACCTTTACCAGTGTCACTAGTGATCAGATGTGCAGGAACCTCCCTGAGTGTTTATTCCCTTGGGGTGTTTGAACATTCTGGCATTTCAGATCTGGCTCAGCTCCGACTGGTGAACAGCCCGAGTCGCTGCGCTGGGAGAGTCGAGGTGCTTCACAACCAGGTGTGGGGAACCGTGTGTGATGACAACTGGGACATAAGTGATGCTGGAGTCGTGTGCAGGCAGTTGGGCTGTGGGACAGCTTTATCAGCCCCTCGGAGAGCTCGATTTGGTCAAGGATCAGACCGTATCTGGCTGGATGATGTCAACTGCACAGGGACAGAAGCTGCCCTCACTGAATGCATGGCTCAGCCTTGGGGAGACAATAACTGTATCCTCGGAGAAGAAGCCGGTGTTGTGTGCTCAGGTAACCTTCATCTACGACCCTGCATGTTGCAGGGTGCAGGGTGGGAAGCTCATTATGGGGCATTGTCCCCTCACAGCCAGAGCTGACCCCAGCATGGTGCTTGGGCCCTGTGCTTCAGGGAGCAATATGATGGTTCCAGTAGGGAGCGCTCTCCTCTCAGTCTCTACTGACCCTAATTCCCCTGTGCGGTTCTATGGGCCTGTGCTGCAGGGAACGGTGTGAGGGCTCAGGAGAGGACGCTCATGCTCTCCCCTTGAAGTCAGTGCTGGCCCCAGTTCCCTAGTGCAGTTCTAGGGGGCCTCTGCTCCATGTAAGGGGGAGTCAGTTGGGGGCTGTCATAACTATAAAGGGAAGGGTAACAGCTGTCCTGTGTACAGTACTATAAAATCCCTCCTGGCCAGAGACTCCAAAATCCTTTTCCCTGTAAAGGGTTAAGAAGCTCAGGTAACCTGGCTGGCATCTGACCAAAGGACCAATAATGGGACAAGATACTTTCAAATCTTGCGGGGGGGAGGGGGAAGGCTTTTGTTGGTGCTCTTTGTTTTGGGAGTGCGTTCGCTCTCGGGACTGAGAGGGACCAGACATCAATCCAGGTTCTCCCCATCTTTCTAAACAAGTCTCTCATATTTCAAACTTGTAAGTAAAAAGCCAGGCAAGGCATCTTAGTTTTACTTTGTTTTTCTCAACTTGTAAATGTACCTTTTACTAGAGTGTTTATCTTTGTTTGCTGTACTTTGAACTTTAGGGTACAAATGTAGGGGCCTGCATGAAAACTTCTAAGCTTAAGTACCAGCTTAGCTCTGGTCCGCTGCCACCATCCCAATGGATTCCCTCCCTTGGAAGCCTTGAGAAACCTTTCACCAATTCCCTGGTGAATACAGATCCAAACCCCTTGGATCTTAAAACAAGGAGAAATTAACCATTCCCCTCCTTCCTCCCACCAACTCCTGGTGAATACAGTTTCAACCCCCCTGGGATCTTAAAACAAGGAGAAATTAACCATCCCCCCTTCTTTCTCCCACCAACTCCTGGTGAATACAGATCCAACCCCCTTGGATCTAAAACAAGGAAAAAATCAATCAGGTTCTTAAAAAGAAGGTTTTTAATTAAAGAAAAAGGTAAAAATCATCTCTGTAAAATCAGTATGGAAAATAACTTTACAGGGTAATCAAACTTAAAGAGCTCAGAGGACTCCCCTCTAGTCTTAGGTTCAAAGTACAGCACAGGTAGGTGCGCTGTGCATTAGGGAGGCTTTGAAGACCAGTTTCTCGACTGGGTAGACTACGGTGTGATACTTGTGTGTGTTTCTCCTTGATGCAAACCTGCCCCCTTTGTTGATTTTAATTCCCTGTAAGCCAACGACCCTCCCCGCTTCGATCACAGCTGGCAAAGGAAATAAAGTCACTATTGTTTTGAAACCATTCATTCTTTCTTTATTAATTTTTTTAAAAAAAGGGAGATAACTGATAAGGTAGCCCGGGTGGGGTAGGGTGGGGTAAAGGAGAAGGGGTGGAGGGAAGGACAAGGCTACGTTGCTTATTGTAGCCACACTACATATCAAAACTGTTTGAATAACAGCCTTCTGTTGCTTGGGCCATCCTCTGGAATGGAGTGGCTGGGTGCCCAGAGCCTTCCCCCACCCCGCATTCTTGGGCGTCAGGGTGAGGAGGATATGGAACTTGGGGAGCAGGGTAGGCGGTTGTACAGTGGATGCAGCAGCAGTCTGCACTCTTATTGGCTTTCCTCCAGCTCCACCAGACACCTGAGCTTATCCGTTTGCTCCCCCATTAGCCTCAGCATTGCATCCTGCCTCTTCTCATTGTGCTCACTTAAAGCTTTCCTGAACTCTACCACTGAATGCCTCCATGCATTCAGTTGTGCCCTATCAGTGCGGGAGGACTGCTTGAGCTCGGAAAACATGTCATTGCGAGCCCGTTCTTTTTCCTTCTAGTCTGTGATAACCTCAGGGATGGAGATGATAGGGGGAGTATAGAAACATTTGCACCTGCGGTGGGATAAAAAGGAGAGTAAAATTTAAGATGATACATTTCTGAGAACAAAAGGGAGACTCTTTCACAGTGAATCAAGCAATTCACAGCAGACAGCACATGTGCTTTAGGTACAAGGTCACATTTTGCCTTTTATATTGAGCGCCTGCCAGTATGGTGACACATCACACATAACTGGGCAACAGAATTTGGTTTCCAGGCAGCCATGGTAAACCAAAGGGTATGCGGGTTTGGCTTCTAATGCCTTCATAACATGTGGGAATATTTTCAAACTGCAGTGCCCTCCTTTCCCATAGCAAGCAATGCCGGTTGGGTTTGCCATTTAAAAGGAGGGGCTGCAGTTTTCGGGTGGAATTGCAGCACACACCTCCCCGCACCCTTCCACTTGGCTATTTGGGATGATCCCTTCCCCCCGCCTTGTGGCTATTCTCAGGGATGATCCCTTTCAGCCAAGCACAAGCAGCCCAGCATGAATGGGGTCCTTTTACTATTCCCTTACAAAAATTCCCCTATTTCAACCAGGTGCTCATGAATGATATCACTCTCCTGAGGCTAACACAGAAAGATATAGACCAAATGTTGCTTGAATGCAACCAAAACCCAGGACCATTCACTGCCATGCTTTGTGCTGCAATGATTGCAGACTACTTGCTACTGGTTTGGCGTGGTAAAGTGTCCTTCCGTGGAGGATGAAATAAGGCAGCCCTCCCCAGAAACCTTCTGCAAAGGCTTTCAGAGTACCTCCAGAAGAGCTTCATGGAGATGTCCCTGGAAGATTCCCGCGCCATCCCCAGACACGTTAATAGATTTTCCAGTAGCTGTACTGGCCGTGGATGCATTCCAAGTCTTCAGGGCAAATCAAACATTAAACACAATTGCTTTTAAACCCTGTAGTGTAGTTACAAATATGCACTCGCCAGAGGTGCTTTCTCTGCCTATAGGGTCGCAGATCCCACCTTGGGAGGGTATTGGCTCCAGGATGATGAAAAGGTCCTGGCTACTGGGGAGAACAGATTTACAGCTTGCCTGCTGCACATTCTCCTCCTCCTCCTCTTCCTCATCCACAAAATCTTCCTCCGTATTACATGAGACTCCCCCCTTTCAGGGGTCCATGGACAATGGTAGGGTAGTGGTAGGGTCCCCCCCTAGAATGCCATGCAGCTGATCATAGAAGCAGCATGTATGGCGTTCTGACCCAGAGTGACCATTTGCCTCTGTCTTTTGGTAGGCTTGCCTGAGCTCCTTAACTTTCACACGGCACTGCTGTGTGTCCCTGTTGTAGCCTCTGTCCAT
The DNA here is from genome assembly GCF_013100865.1 of Trachemys scripta elegans. Classification (NCBI taxonomy): domain Eukaryota; kingdom Metazoa; phylum Chordata; order Testudines; family Emydidae; genus Trachemys; species Trachemys scripta. The sequence continues at coordinate 5,163,489 of NW_023260511.1, forward strand.
CATGCCCTGTGCGATTTTGGCATATATATTAGCATTTCTTCTCCCCGTACAGGAATCAGAACCAGTGTCTCTCATTCGCTCCATGCTGGAGCTCGTTTGCTATTCTGGGGGGACTGCATGGTCACCTGTGCTGCTGAGCTCGCCATGCTGACCAAACAGCAAATGAAATTCAAAAGTTCCCGGGACTTTTCCTGTGTACCTGGCTAGTGCATCGGAGTTGAAAGTACTGTCCAGAGCGGTCACATTGGAGCACTCTGGGATAGCTCCCGGAGGCCAATAACGTTGATTTGCATCTGTACTACCCCAAATTCAACCCAGCAAGGTCGATTTTAACGCTGCTCCCCTCGCCGGAGAGGAGTACAGAAGTCGATTTTAAGAGCCCTTTAGGTCAACAGAATGGGGTTGCTTGTGTTGACGCGTTCATTATAAAATAGACATAATGCAGCTAAATTGGACCTAACCCTGTAGTGTAGACCAGCTCTTAGTGGGGAAACCTCAGTGCTGAAGCAGGCTGGGCAGAAACACTGTCTCACAGCAGGTGATTTCAGCTCTAGTGATCACTGAAACCAAAAAGACTCCAATGGAGCCTTAATTAGCTCTATCTTTGAAGAGTGTTGACTAACTAGGTGACAGGTGGCTGGGAGGGGAGTGAACAAACTTCAGCATTGCCCAAGTGGTTAGCCTGGTCAATGGTGATGAGCCATTGACAGGCAGTCGTTGTGTTTAGAGACCGGTCAGACCGGTCAACAGGAGGTGCTACATTCCCCAGCGACATGAGAGATCAGATGCACAGGAACCTCCCTGAGTGTTTATTCCCTTGGGTGTTTGCAGATGCTGGCATCTCAGAAGTGGCTCAGCTCCGACTGGCAAATGGATCGAGTCGCTGCAATGGGAGAGTCGAGGTGTTTCATAACAAGAAGTGGGGGACCGTGTGTGATGACAACTGGGACTTACAGGATGCTGGCGTCGTATGCGGGCAGCTGCGCTGTGGGATGGCGTTATCAGCCCCACGAGGGGCTCGATTTGGGCGAGGATCTGACCATATTTGGCTGGATAATGTCAACTGCACAGGGACAGAAGTTGCCCTCTCTGATTGCAGGGCTCGGCCTTGGGGAGACAATAACTGTACCCACGGAGAAGATGCCGGTGTTGTGTGCTTAGGTAACCTTCATTCATCACGTCACTGTGGGTGGTGCAGGGATCGGGCTGGGAAGCTTTCAGCACAGACCCAGCTCTCCTGTCTGAGTCAGCGCTGACCCCAGTGCCCCAGCATGGTGCTAAGGGCCTGTACTTCAGGGAAACAGTTCAGGGTCACAGTAAATGTCACTCTTCCCATGGTGTCAGTGCTCACCCAATTTTCCCCACACAGTTCTTCATGCCTGTGCTGCAGGGAGCAGGATGGGGGCTCATTAGGGGGCATTATTCCCTCAAAGTCAGTGCTGGTCCCAGTGCCCCCAGCACACCACTTAGGGTCTGCGCTGCAGGGAGCAGTACGTGTTCCTCTGTGAGAATCCCTCCCCGTCGCTGATCGTTCTGATTCCCCTGCTCCGCTACAGCACAATGGGACGCTGGGTAACCGTAAATCCCATATCTGGGATTTGGGGATGAATGAATCCTGCAGCCACTCAGGGATCCCTTTATGAAGTGTGGGGTTCCTATCCCCTTCACTCTGGGTGATTTACATCTCAGCTAATTACCTCTGAACCTGTAATATGCCCCACTGCTGTGACTGGAGCAGGGTTCTTCCTCACTTCCTCTCCCACACAGCTTATGAGTTTCTTTGCCCTGTCTCTCATCTACCCTGTTCCACCCCATAGGTGGTTGCATGGTAGTGGTGGGGAGCAGGACTGTCAAGTTATTAAAATATTAATTGTGATTAATTGTGAGATTAATCATGATTAATCATGCAGTTAATTGCTCCATTACACAATAACAGAAAACCATTTATTTCAATTTTTTTGGATGTTTTCTACATGTTCTACTTTGATTTCAATTACAATACACAATACAAAGTGTACAGTGCTCACTTTATATTTATTTTTAGTACAAATATTTGCACAGTGAAATAGAAACAAAAGAAATAGTATTTTGAATTCACCTCATACAAGTACTGTAGTTTCAACTCTTTATCCTGAAAGTTGAACTTACAAATGTAGAATTATTTACAAATAATAACCGCAATCAAAAATAAAACAATGTAAAATTTTAGATCCTACAAGTCCACTCAGTCCTATATCTCATTCAGCTAAACGCTCAGAGAGACAAGTTTGTTTACATTTGCAGGAGATAATGCTGCTTGCTTCTTGCTTACAATGTTACCTGAAAGTGAGAACAGGCATTCACATGGCACTGTTGTAGCCGGCATTGCAAAATATTTACGTGCCAGATCCGCTAAAAAATTCATATGCCCCTTCATGCTTTGACCAGTTTTCCAGAGGACGTGCCCATGCCGATGATGGGTTCTGCTCAATAACAATCCAAAGCAGTGCAGACTGACAAATATTCATTTTCATCATCTGAATCAGATGCCACCAGCAGAAGGTTGATTTTCCCTTTTGGTGGTTCAGGTTCTGTAGTTTCCGCATTGGAATGTTGCTTTTTTAAGACTTCTGAAAGCATGCTCCAAACCTTGTCCCTCTCAGATTTTGGAAGGCACTTCAGATTCTTAAACCTTGGGTCGAGTGCTGTAGCTAGGTTTAGAAATCTCTCATTGGTACCTTCTTTGTATTTTGTAAAAACTGCAGTGAAAGTCTTCTTAAAACGAACAACATGTGCTGGGTCATCATCTGAGACTACTGTAACTTGAAAGATATGGCAGCAGGCAGGTAAAATACATAGCAGGAGATACACAATTTTCCCCACAAGGATTTCAGTTACAAATTAAATTAATACATTACTTTTTAAATGAGCATGGTAGAATCATAGAATATTAGGGTTGGAAGAGACCTCAGGAGGTCATCTAGTCCAATCCCCTGCTCAAAGCAGGACCAACACCAACTAAATCATCCCAGCCAGGGCTTTGTCAAGTCAGGCCTTAAAAGCCTCTAAGGATGGAGATTCCACCACCTCCCTAGGTAACCCATTCCAGTGCTTCACCAACATGCTTCATCAGCATTGAAGCATGTCGTCTGGAGTGGTGGCCGAAGGGTGAAGGGGCATATGAATCGTTAGCATATGTGGCACGTAAATACCTTGCAATGTCACCTGCAAAAGTGCCAGGTGAACGCCTCTTCTCACTTTCGGGTCGCGTTGCAAATAAGAAGCAGGCAGTGTTATCTCCTGTAAATGTAAACAAACTTGTTTGTCTGAGCGATTGGCTGAACAACAAGTAAGTGTGCAGTTATGTAACAAAAATAATATAATCTACATTTGTAATATTTCACTTTCATAATAAGGAGATTGCACTACAGTACATGTATGAGGTGAACTGAAAAATACTATTTCTTTTATCATTTTAAAGTGCTAATATTTGTAATCCAAAATAAAGTAAAAGCTGTTTTATCCAACACTTCACCAACTGGAAAGCTCTATAAATCAGCATTTCTGATCTTCATTGAAATGTTGGTTTATAGTCTGGTTGGCGCGGGGTTGCCAGCAGGTTGGGGCGCAGGAGAGGGTGCAGAGCAAGGGCTGTGGGAGGGGGCTTAGTACCCAGGAGGGGGTGCAAGGTGTTGGATCCGGGGGCCACTCACCTTGGATGGTTCACCAGAAGTGGTGACCTGTCCCGTGCTCCGGCTACTCCTAAGCGGTGGCGCGTCAGGTGGCTCTGCATGCTGCCCCCACCCAGTGCCAGCTGCACAGTTCCCATTGGCTGGGAACCATGGCCAATGGGAGCTGCGGGGGCAGTGCCTGCGGGTGGAAGGAGTGCACCAAGCCCCCTGCTGCGCCTCCACCTGGGAGCAGCTGGGACAAGTTGCTGCTTCCAGGGAGCCACCTGAGGTGAGTGGCCCCTGGATCTGGCACCCCGCACTCCATCCCATGCCCCAAATGCATGCCCCAAGCTCTCTCCAGCACCCAAATGTCCTCCCAGAGCCCGTGATATACAACCCGTCTCGCGTCCCAACCCACAGCCCGGCACTCCATCCCGCACCCAAACTCTCTCCCTCTTAGTTAATCAGCATTTAATGTTAATAAAACAACCTTAACTGTAATAATATAAAGTGAGAACTGTACACATTGTATTCTGTGTTGTAATTGAAATCAATATATTTTGAAACATAGAAAAACATCCAAAATATTTAATATATTTCAATTGGTATTCTATTGTTTAACAGTGTGATTAAAACTGAGATTAATAGTGATTAATTTTTTTTAATCATAATTAATTTTTTGAGTTAATCGCATGAGTTAACTGTTATAACAGGCTGTTGCAGAGGCTGTTCAGACCCGTCAGTTGAAGGCGCTATGTTCCCCAGAATCATTAGTGATCAGATGCACAGAAACCTCCCTGAGTGTTTATTCCCTTGGGGTGTTTGCTCACTCAGGCATTTTGAAAGTGGCTCCAGTCCGACTGGTGAATGGCCCAAGTCACTGCGCTGGGAGAGTCGAGGTGTTTCTCAACCATCGGTGGGGAACCGTGTGTGATGACGGCTGGAACATAACTGATGCTGGAGTCGTGTGCAGACAGCTGGGCTGTGGGACGGCGTTATCAGCCCCTGGGGGAGCTCGATTTGGGCGAGGATCAGACCCTATCTGGCTGGATGATGTCAACTGCGCAGGGACAGAACCTGTCCTCTCCCAATGCAGGGCTCGGCTTTTGGGAGTCAATAACTGTGACCATGGAGAAGATGCCGGTGTTGTGTGCTCAGGTAACCTTCATCTACGACCCTGCATGTTGCAGGGAGGAGGGTGGGAAGCTCATTACGGGGCATTGTCCCATCACAGCCAGTGCTGACCCCAGCATAGTGCTTGGGGCCTGTGTTTCAGGGAGCAATATGGCAGTTCCAGTAGGGAGCGCTCTCCTCTCAGTCTGTGCTGAACCTAATTCCCCTGTGTGGTTCTATGGGCCTGTGCTGCAGGGAGCGGTGTGGGGGCTCAATAGGCGATGCTCACGCTCTCCCCAGTAAGTCAGTGCTGGCCCCAGTGCTCTAGTGCGGTGCTAGGGGGCCTGTGCTGCAGGTAGGGGGGTGGCAGTAGGGGCTCTGTGGAAGCTAGACTCCCCGGTGCAGTGCCTCCTGCTGGTCATCTTGGGAATTAGCTCTTCAGCCTCCAGAGCGCCCTCTGTTGGTCTATATCTCGCTTGCTCAGGCCCCTGTGTCTCTCTCGCACCCCGGTGCCCCGTACTCCGGGGTTCTACCCACTGCAGTATCCCCACACACTGGGTCTCCCCTCCTGGGGAACCCCCACCCTTTACACCCACCTTCCCTCAGTGGCTACTGCCAGTCATCATCTAGCTCCCAGTCACTGGGGCAAACCGCAGTCTGTAAAAGGCCACTCATCATTGGCAAGAGGGTTAGACCTGCTGCCTCTGAGTAATCCCGGGCTGCAGCCTCTGCAACCCCAGCACCTGTTTTGGTCTTTAAACAGGCCCGCAGCCTGGGGTTTGCCAGATTGGAGCTCCCCAGCTCCTCTTGCCTTTTCCCAGCTCTGTTCTGTTCCCTGAGCTACCAGTCCTTCTCTCTCCAAAGCTGGAGGGAGCCCTTTTATAGGGCCAGCTGTTTCCTAATTGGGTGTGGCCCCAGCTGTGGCTGCCTTCCCAATCAGCCTATACTCATTGGCTCTCAGCCCCAGCCTTCCCCAAGGGCTGGCTTTTAACCCTTTCAGGGCCAGAGCGAGGTGACTGTCCCGCCTCAGGGGCTCTCTTCATTTGTAGTTGTGCTGGCCCTAGTGACTAATGCCAGAAACAGGTAAAACCACGAGCAAAACACCTATCCCAGGGTACGTTGGGAAATGGCTCTCCTCCACCACGTATGACTGTCTGTATTGCTGTCCCACAGGCACAGTGAGAAGATCGGTCTAAGCCAAATCTCTGCATTGCAGCAGTGCCTCTGGCCAGTCCAGTCAGGGGCCCATTAAGCCTAGCCCAGGATCTGCGTCCCAGGTTGCAAATAGGCAGATAGAAGTTAGGGCTTCTGATATTCATCAAAAAGAAGAACAGGAGTACTTGTGGCACCTTAGAGACTAACAAATTTATTAGAGCATAAGCTTTCGTGGACTACAGCCCACTTCATCGGATGCATATATATATGCACAACAACTCCTGTTCTTCTTTTTGCGGATACAGACTAACACGGCTGCTACTCTGAAACCTGATATTCATCAGCACGCCAGTCTCTCCATCCCAGAGCTGCTGCCTCTGTGTGAGTACCAGGTGTCAGCCCAGCTCTGCCATCATTCATCTGAGACTGGTACTGGGCTGGCAGCACTAGACACGAGTGCAGCAATGGCTGCCACAAAACGAGGTTGCCAAGTCAGTCGTGGCAAGTCAAGAGGAACCGCAGGGGCAGGTGTTTGCTTCAGGAGGGGGCCGATCTGCTTGTAGGAAGTGTGCATTGCCTCTGCCCTGGTCGGAACCATTGTCAGCCTGGTGCGCAGCAGGTTCCTGCCAGGCGTCCCTGCGCTCCAGGCAGTTCTAAGGTGACGTTTTCAGGGAGCTATGGAGCCAACACATGTAAATTCAATGCTGATGTCAGGCTAAGGCAACTGCTAATGACACGGGTGACTGTGTTCAGCTCCCAATCACCAAGATGCTTATGCCAGTATCTGCCCCGCAGCACTGCACAGTATCACACTGGAGCGAATACCAGTGCCAGGAGTGAGGGTGTAAATCTGCTCCCCAGGAGGTTCCTGCCAGCAGTGCGGGGGGTGATCTTTTTCATTAAGTGCTCTAGTGGGAGCAGTAGGTCAGACTGCCGTCCAGTCTGCCTAACTAGGTGACAGCTGGCTGGGAGGGGAGTGGACAAACTTCAACATTGCCCAAGTGATTAGCCTGGTCAGTGGTAGAGAGCCCTTGACAGGCAGTCGCTGTGTGCAGAGACCTGTCAGCAGGAGGTGCTACATTCCCCAGCGACACAAGAGATGAGATGCACACGAACCTCCCTCAGTGTTTATTCCCTTGGATGTTTGCAGACGCTGGCATCTCGGAAGTGGCTCAGCTCCGACTGGTGAATGGTCCAAGTCACTGCTCTGGGAGACTCGAGGTGTTTCACAACCAGCAGTGGGGAACCGTGTGTGATGACAACTGGGACATAACAGATGCTGGAGTCGTGTGCAGGCAGCTGGACTGTGGGACGGCGTTATCAGCCCCACGAGGGGCTCATTTTGGGCAAGGATCTGACCATATTTGGTTGAATAATGTCAACTGTACAGGGACAGAAGTTGCCCTCTCAGATTGCAGGGCTCGGCCTTGGGGAGAAAATAACTGTACCCACGGAGAAGATGCTGGTGTCGAGTGCTCAGGTAACCCTCCTCCATCACGTCACTGTGGGTGGTGCAGGGATCGGGCTGGGAAGCTTTCAGCACAGACCCAGCTCTCCTGTCTGAGTCAGCGCTGACCCCAGTGCTGCAGCATGGTGCTAAGGGCCTATACTGCAGGCAATCTGTTGGGGTTCACAGTAAGTGTCGTTCTTCCCATGGTATCAGTGCTGACCCCATTTTCCTCACACAGTTCTACAGGCCTGTTTTGTAGGGAGCGGGATGGGGGCTCAGCAGGGGGTGCTCTTCCCTCAGTCAGTGCTGAGCCCAGTGCCCCAGCACAGCACTTAGGGCATGTGCTGCAGGGAGCAATACGTGTGCCTCAGTGAGAGACCCTCCCCGTCACTGATCGCTCTGATCCCTCTGCCGCTGTACAGCACAATGGGGCGCTGGGTAACTGTAGACCCCATTCGTGGGATTTGGGGTCAAATGTAGGCTTCAGATGCTCAGGGGTCCCTATATGTGTTTTTCCTACCCCTGCCACTCCGGGTGATATCCATCTCAGCTAATTACCTCTGAACCTGTAATATCCCCCACTGCTGTGACTGGAGGCTGGGTTCTTCCTCACTCCCTCTCCTACACAGCCCATGAGTTTCTGTGCCTGATCTCTCAGCTGCCCTCTTCCACCCCAGAAGTGGCTGCATGGCACTGGTGGGGAGTAGGGCTGTTAAGTGACAAAAAAAATGTATCGTAATTAATCATGCAATTAATCGCGCCTTTGCACAATAATAGAATACCATTTATTTTAATTTTGGGGGGATGTTTTCTCCATTTTCAAATATATTGAATTCAATTACAATACACAATACAAAGCGTACAGTGCTCACTTTATATATATATATTTAATACAAATATTTGCACAGTGAAATAGAAACAAAAGAAATAGTATTTTGAATTCACCTCATACAAGTACTGTCATGCCAGCTCTTTATCCTGAAAGTTGAACTTACAAATGTAGAATTATGTACAAAAAATAACTGCAATCAAAAATAAAACAATGTAAAGCTTTAGATTCTAGAAGTCCACTCAGTCCTACTGCTTGTTAAGCCAATCACTCAGACAGAGAAGTTTGTTCACATTTCCACGAGATATTACTGCCTGCTTCTTGTATACGATGTTATCTGACAGTGAGAACAGGTGTTCACATGGCACTGTAGTAGCTGGGGTTGCAAAATATTTATGCGTCAGATGCTCTAAAGATTCATATGTCCCATGCTTCGGCCATCATTCCAGAGGATGTGTCCATGCTCATGATGGGTTCTGCTCGATAACGATCCAAAACAGTGCAGACAGACACATGTTCACTTTCATTATCTGATGCCACCAGGAGAAAGTTCATTTTCTTTTTTGGTTGTTCAGGTTCTGTAGTTTCCGCATAAATTTGTTAGTCTCTAAGGTGCCACAAGTACTCCTGTTCTTCTTTTTGCTCTCTGAAGACTTCTGAAAGTATGCTCCACACTTCGTGCCTCTCAGATTTTGGAAGGAACTTTAGATTCTTAAACCTTGGGTCAAGTGCTGTATTTAGCTTTAGAAATCTCCTATTGGGACCTTCTTTGTGTTTTGTTACATCTGTAGTGACAGTGTTCTTAAAACGAACAACATGTATTGTCATTATGCGAGATTGGTATAATATGAAATATATTGCGGAATGCAGGTAAAATACATAGCAGGAGATACACAATTCTTCCTCAAGGATTTCAGTCACAAATTAAATTAACACATTATTTATTTAACGAGCGTCATCACCATGGATGCATGTCATCTTGAATAGTCGCCGAAGTATGAAGGAGCGTATGAATGATTAGCATATCCAGCATGTAAATGACTTCCAATGCCAGCTACAAAAGTGCCATGCGAACACCTGTTCTAATTTTCTGGTGACATTGTAAATAAGAAGCAGGCAGCATTATCTCCCATATATGTAAAAAAACTTGTTTGTCTGAGCGATTGGCTGAACAAAAAGAAGGAGTGAGTGGACATGTAGGTTCTAAGTTTTACAGTTATGCAACAAAAAAAATCTACATTTGTATTTTGCACTTACACGAGAAAGAGATTGCACTACAGTACTTTTATGAGGTGAATTGAAAAATACGATTTCTTTTGTTTATCATGTTTAGAGTGCAAATATTTGTAATCCAAAATAATAATAAGTGAGCACAGTACACTTTGTATTCTGTGTTGTAATTGAAATCAATATGCTTGAAAACTTAGAAAAACATCCAATGTATTTAATACATTTCAATTGGAATTTTATTGTTTAACAGTGCGATTAAAATTGCAATTAATTTTTTTAATTGTGATTGATTTTTTGTGTTGATCGCATGAGTTAATTGTGATTAATCGACAGCCCTAGTTTGAAATAAAATGTTTCAGGTATTCTGCACTTTCTGAGAATGACATTTTCCTCGAACCTCCTCTAGCCTATCTGTTTCTGGTGTTGAATCTCACTTACCTCCTCACTGCTGGAGAAACACAGGTCCATCACCAGAGACAATCCATAACTGCCGATAGTGGGAGGGCCGAATGAACATACTAGATATAAACTAAGCAGCAGCTCGGAGGTGGGGATGGGGGGCATGTGACCCCACACCCAGATTGATCAAGTATCAGGGGGTAGCTGTGTTAGTCTGTATCCACAAAAACAACTAGGAGTCTGGTGGCACCTTAAAGACTAACAGATTTATTTGGGCATAACAAATTTATGGGCATAACCAAATAAATCTGTTAGTCTTTAAGGTGCCACCGGACTCCAGATTGATCAGCTGCTCTGAGACCGAGTTAACTGTGATTAATTGACAGCCCTAGTGGGGAGTGAACCCCTAATGGGCAGTTGCAGAGGTTATTCAGACCCGTCATTGGGAGGGACTACATCCCCCAGCATCACTAGTCATCAGATGCACAGGAACCTCCCTGAGTGTTTATTCCCTTTGGGCTTTGCAGATTCTGGCATTTCAGAAGTGGCTCAGCTCCGACTGGCGAATGGCCTGAGTCGCTGCGCTGGGAGGGTCGAGGTGCTTCACAACCAGCAGTGGGGAACTGTGTGTGATGACATCTGGGACATAACTAATGCTGAAGTCGTGTGCCAGCAGCTGGGCTGTGGGCCAGCATTAACAGCCCCAAGAGGGGCTCGATTTGGGCAAGGGTCAGAGCGTATCTGGCTGGATGACGTTAACTGCACAGGGACAGAAGCTACCCTCTCCGATTGCAGGGCTCGGCCTTGGGGAGACAATAATTGTGACCATGGAGAAGATGCCGGTGTTGTGTGCTCAGGTAAACTTCTTCCACCACTGTGCATGTTGCAGGGAGAAGGGTGGGAAGCTCATTATTGGGCGTTGTCCCCTCACATCCAGTGCTGACCCCACCATGATGCTTTGGGACCTGAGCTTCAGGGAGCAATATGGCGGTTTAAGTAAGGGGCGCTCTCCTCTCAAGGTCTGTGCTGACCCTAATCCCCTTGTGTGGTTCTATGGGCCTGTGCTGTAGGGAATGGGGCACGGGCTCAATGTGGTGCCAAGGGCCCCTGGCATGAGGAAGCATTGTTTGTACCTGCTGGGGGGAAGCTTCCTGACTCCCTCAGCCTCAGGCCACACAAGCTGTGCCCTCTAGGTCTTGTGTGGTGATCTCTCTCCAGTTTACAATTGGCAAACTCCAGCCCCCAGCAGCGCCCAGCCTCTGTCCCACTGGGCATTCACACCAGTCACAGATCTGCTGCTCCCAAAGGAACAGGGCCCCCGGCTGACCAGCTCCACCTCCCATCTCTGCCCCAATCAATGCACAGCCCTAGAGCCCTTCATAGTGACAACAAGGACAAGTGATTTCACCGAGTGTAGAGATTCGTTGTGATCGGAGATGTGTTGGAACGAAATGGTTCCATGGACAATAAAATCATACCACGCTGACTAGAGCCTAGACTCATTGAATGAGATACTTTTCTGTCTGGTAGAGCAACGCTCACCCCACAGTCCTTCCAGGGTTTTACTCCAGGCTTGGCTGTGATCTCCTGTTCTTGAGACAAATTATGTCAACCACCTCCAGGGTGAAAGGGAGCTCTTGTCCCCTCTCCTCTTTCTTTGTAGGTATAGAACGCTGATAGACCCCGGTCATTGGGATCAAACCTGGGATCTCTGGAGCTTAGTGCATGAGTCTCTACTGCATGATCTAAAAACCAATAGGTTGTTAGCTAAGGTTGTAGAGCAGACTCATTTTATCTCAAATACGTGTTCTCAGTGAAACTAGATGGAACAGAACACAACACCCATGTTACAGGTACAGCCCATTGTCTTCCCGGAGCGGGTCTCTCTTCCGGGACTTCTGCTGAGAGTCCTTTGTCTTTCAAATTCTCAGGCCCCCACTGGGCCAAAACAGTGAATATAGCCTGTCTCCACGGCTGTGCTTTGTTCTATGTGCTGATTGGCTCAGCCGAAGGGATTGCCATGGCGCAGGTGACAAGCTTCACTTCAACACTTCTGGAGCCTCATATTTTACATTTTACATCTCTCTTCAACTATGTCCCATCAAAACATCTTACCCCCATTAGGGCAATGAGTGGGCTGCTGGCTCTTGGTAGCGACCTCACATGCCACCTCTGATGACCTATTGTGCATATATCTCACCCAGGGGATCCCTGTATAACTCTAGGCATCCCTGTGCTGGACTCCTCTGAGGCACAATGGGGACCTGGGTAACTGCAGCTTCCAAAGGCTGGACACAGGAGACGAAATTCTTCCTCACTTCCAGTCCTACACAGCCTACATATTTCCCTGTCCTGTTTCTCAGCTGCCCTGTCCTACCCCGGCTACATGTCCCGGGCCTCTCTACTGTGACCTCTGCAGGTCACTCTCTTGAAGCGCCGCGCAGCTCTCAGTGACTGTCGGCTCTTTGTGGGGAACCCTCAGTGCTGAAGCAGGCTGGGCAGAAACACTGTCTCACAGCAGGTGATTTAAGCTCTAGTGATCACTTAATCCAAGAGGACTCCTAATGGAGCTTTAATTAACTATTTTTGAAGAGTGGTGAGGGGCAGATTAAACCATGTCTAGACCCCTTACACAGAGCCCACACCCCTCAGCAGGAACACCCATCTCCACCCCCTCTCACTCTTGATAGGGGTCTGGTGTCTGAGTCCCCTGATTAGTGAGTTCAGTTCAGTTGTGGGTAACCACCTCAGTCAGGGCAGGCTAAGCACAGTTCTGCTGCCCTTTACTCAGACAATCAGGACAACAACATTTCACTACCCCCCGCATTCAAGTACTACAGTGAATTGTAACCCAGCACCAGCCAACACAGCTCTGTCTGCTGGATACCTAGGCAGAGTGAGTGTGTTCTTGTAAACACAGTCTGGTCCTGAAACCTTTCCCCATCCCGAGCTCATCACTAGTTGTCAGGGGAGAGCTCATACAGACCTTGCTTCCATCTAGCTTGTTCAGCCATCTGACTGTGCATCCTCAAGGTCTAGTCTTCCAACGGGGATCTCCTCCACCATGTGTGACTGCCTGTATTGCTGCCCCACAGGCACACTGAGAGATGGGGCTAAGCCAAATCTCTGCATTGCAGCAGTCCCTCTGGCCAGTCCAGTGTTTGCTTCAGGAGGGGGCCGATCTGCTTGTAGGAAGTGTGCATTGCCTCTGCACTGGTCAGAACCCTTGTCTGCCTGGTGCACAGCAGGTTCCTGCCAGGCGTCCCTGCACTCCAGGCAGTTCTAAGGGGGATGGACTCTGGGTGAGGTTTTCAGGGAGCTATGGAGCCAGCACATGTAATTCGATGCTGATGTCAATTTTAGTCTGCAGAAGAGAAGACTGAGGGGAGATTTGATAGCTGCTTTCAACTACCTGAAAGGGGGTTCCAAAGAGGATGGATCTAGACTGTTCTCAGTTTTACCTGATGACAGAACAAGGAGTAATGGTCTCAAGTTGCAGTTGGGGAGGTTTAGGTTGGATATTAGGAAAAACTATTTCACTAGGACGGTGGTGAAGCACTGGAATGGGTTACCTAGGGAGGTGGTGGAATCTCCTTCCTTAGAGGTTTTTAAGGTCAGGCTTGACAAAGCCTTGGCTGGGATGATTTAGTTGGGAATTGGTCCTGCTTTGAGCAGGGGGTTGGACTAGATGACCTCCTGAGGTCCCTTCCAACCCTGATATTCTATGATTCTATGATGTCAGGCTAAGGCAACCTCTAATGACACAGGTGACTGTGATCAGCTCCCAGTCACCAAGATGGTTATGACAGAGTCTATCCCCCAACACTGCCCAGTATCCCACTGGAGCGAATACCAGTGTGATGGGTTTGGTTACAGAAACCCTCTTGGGACTGTCACCTGATGTGCTGAGACTACCTCTGAGCCCATTTTCTCTGCCAGTTTGGGCCTCCAGCACCCTGTCTTGTTGAGACAGATATGGTAATCTGCTGCAACGCAGGCCCATGGTATGACCCATGCCCCCAAAGCTGCATTCTTAACTGATAAGTGCCCCTGTCTCTAGCACTCAGACATGCAGCTCCCAATGGGATCCAAACACCAAACAAATCCGTTTTATTTATTATAAAGCTTATACAGAGTAAAACACATTACTTTCTTAATGAGCATCATCAGCATGGAAGCATGTCGTCTGGAGTGGTGGCCGAAGCATGAAGGAGGATATGAATGTTTAGCATATGTGGCACGTAAATACCTTGCAATGCCACCTGCAACAGTGCCACGTGAATGCATCTTCTCACTTTTGGGTGACATGGCAAATAAGCAGCAGGCAGCATTATCTCCCGTAAATGTAAACAAACTTGTTAGTCTGAGCGATTAGCTGAACAAGAAGTAAGACTGAGAGAATGTGTAGGCTCTAAGTTTTTTTTTTTCTGAGTGCAGTTATGTAACAAAAAACAATCTAATTTGTAAATTGCACTTTCACAATAAAGAGATTGCACCACAGTACTTGTATGAGGTGAACTGAAAAATGCTATTTCTTTTACCATTTTTACAGTGCAAATATTTGTAATCCAAAATACGGTAGAAACTGTTTTATCTGACACTTCACCAACAGGAAAGCTCTATAAATCGGCATTTCTGATCTTCATTGAAATGCCGGTTTATAGTCCAGTTGGTGCAGGGCCGGCAGAGGGTTGGGGCACAGGAGGGAGTGTGGAGCAAGCGCTCTGGGAGGGACTTTGAGTGTGGGAGGAGCTTAGTACATGAAAGGGGGTGCGGGGGGTTGGATCCAGGGGCTGCTCACCTTGGATGGCTCCCCGCAAGTGACGGCCTGTCCTGGGCTCTGGCGACTCCTAAGTGGAGGCACGTCAGGTGGCTCTGCGTGCTGCCTCCACCCAGTGCCAGCTGCACAGCTCCCTTTGGCTGGGAACCATGGCCAATGGGAGCTGTGCAGGCAGTGCCTATCGGTGAAGAGAACGCGCCAAGCCCCCTGCCGTGCCTCCCCATAGGAGCAGACAGAAAAAGTTGCCTCTTATGGGGAGACACCTGGGGTGAGTGTCCCCCGGATCCAGCACCCCACACCTGATACCGCGCCCCAACTGCCTGCCCCAACCCTCTCCTGCTCCAAACTTTCTCCCTCTTAGTTAACCTGCATGTTTCATTTACCGACACCCCCCATTCTCCCAACATGCCGGATAAAGCAACTTGAACTGTAATAATATAAATTGACAGGGAGTGAACCCCTAACAGGCTGTTGCAGAGGCTGTTCAGACCCGTCAGTGGGAGGCTCCATGTTTACCAGTGTCACTAGTGATCAGATGCACAAGAACCTCCCTGAGTGTTTATTCCCCTGGGGCTTTGCAGATTTAGGAATTTCAGAAGTGGATCAGCTCCGACTGGTGAATGGCCCGAATCGCTGCGCTGGGAGAGTCGAGGTGCTTCACAACGAGTTGTGGGGAACCGTGTGTGATGACAGCTGGGACATAACTGATGCTGGAGTCGTTTGCTGGGAGCTGGGCTGTGGGACGGCGTTATCGGCCCCAGGAGGGGCTCGATTTGGGCGAGGATCAGACCGTATCTGGCTGGATGATGTTCACTGCACAGGGACAGAAGCTGTCTTCACCGAATGCAGGGCTCGTCCTTGGGGAGACAATAACTGTAACCACGGAGAAGATGCCGGTGTTGTGTGCTCAGGTAACCTCCGTCTGCCACCCTGCATGTTACAGAAAGCAGGGTGGGAAGCTCATTATGGGGCATTGTCCCCTCACAGCCAGTGCTGACCCCAGCATGGTGCTTGGGGCCAGTGTTTCAGGGAGCAATATGACGGTTCCAGTAGGGAGCGCTCTCCTCTCAGTCTGTGCTGAGCCTAATTCCCCTGTTTGGTTCTATAGGCCTGTGCTGCAGGGAGTGGTGTGGGGGCTCAGTAGTGGATGCTCACGCTCTCCTCTTGATGTCAGTGCTGGCCCCAGTGCCCTAGCGGGGTGCTAGGGGGCCTGTGCTGGAGGTAGGGGGGTATCAGTGGGGGGGTGCTCTCCATTTGTAGTTGTGGTGGCCTAATACCCCAGTACAGTCACACCAAGGACAAGTGATTTCACAGAGTGTAGCGATTCGAGGGGTAGCAAGGAGAAGGGTTGGAAAGAAATGGTTCCATGGCCAATAAAATCATAACACGTAGACTAGAGCCTAGACTCGTTGAATGAGATACTTTTCTGTCTGGTAGAGCAACGCTCACCCCAGAGTCCTTCCAGGGTTTTACTCCAGGCTTGGCTGTGATCTCCTGTTCCTGAGACAAACGCTGTCAGCCACCTCCTGGGTGAGAGGGAGGTCTTGTCCCCTCTCCTCTTTCTTTGTAAGTACAAACCATTGTCTCTTTGCAGAGGAGGTCTCTCTTCGGAGATTTGTGCTGAGCGTCCTTTGTCTTTGTAAATTCTATGTGCTGATTGGCTCAGCCGAAGGGATTGCCATGGCGCAGGTGACAAGCTTCACTTCAACACTTCTGGAATGTCGTATTCTACATTTTACACCTCTCGTCAACTGTGTCCCATACAAACATCTTCCCCCCTTAGGGCAACGTGTGGGCTACTGGCTCTCTGCTGTGACCCCTGCAGGTTGCTCTCCTGAGGCTCCACCCAGCTCTCCATGACTGTCAGATCTTAGTGAGGAAACCTCAGTGCTGAAGCAGGCTGGGCGGGTAATTTCAGCTCTAGTGATAACTTAAACCAAAAAGGCTCCTAATGGAGTCTTAATTAGCTCTATCTTTGAAGAGTGGTGAGGGGCAGATTAAACGATGCCTAGACCTCTTACACAGTACGCACACCCCTCAGCAGGAACACCTATCTCCAACCCCTCTAACTCTTGATAGGGGTCTGGTGTCTGAGCCCCCTGGTTAGTGAGTTCAGTTCAGTTGTGGGTGACCCCCTCAGTCAGGGCAGGCTAAGCAAAGTTCTGCTGCCCTTTACTCAGACAATCAGGACAACAACATTTCACTACCCCTGCATTGAAGTACTACAGTGAATTGTAACCCAGCATCAGCCAACACAGCTCTGTTTGCTGGATACCTAGGCAGAGTGGGTTTGTTCAAGTTAATACAGTCTGGTCCTGAAGCGTTTTCCCCTCCCCAGCTCATCACTAGCTGTCAGGGGAGAGCTCATTCCAACCTTGCTCACCTCTAGCTTGTTCAGCCATTTGACTGTGCATCTTCAAGGTCCAGTTTTCTAACGGGGCTCTCGTCCACCACGTGTGACTGTCTGTATTGCTTTCCCACAGGCACACTGAGAAGATCAGGCTAAGACACATTTCTGCATTGCAGCAGTCCCTCTGGCCAGTCCAGTCAGGGGCCCATTAAGCCTAGTCCAGGATCTGCGTCCCAGATTGTAAATGGGCACATACAAATTAGGGCTTCTGAAAATCCATCAGCACGCCAGTCTCTCTATCCCAGAGTTGCTGCCCCTCTGTGAGGACACAACTGTCAGCCCAGCTCTGTCATCATTCATCTGAGACAGGTTCTGGGCTGGCAGCACTAGACACGAGTGCAGCAATGGCTTTCACAAAATGATGTTGCCACGTCAGTCATGGCAAGTCAGGAGGAACCGCAGGGGCAGGTGTTTGCTTCAGGAGGGGACCAATCTGCTTGTAGGAAGTGTGCATTGCCTCTGCCCTGGTTGGAACCATTGTCAGCCTGGTGCACAGCAGGTTCCTGCCAGGTGTCCCTGGGCTCCAGGCAGTTCTAAGGGGGATGGACTCTGGGTGACGTTTTCAGGGAGCGATGGATCCAACACATGTAAATTCGATGCTGATGTCAGGCTAAGGCAACCACTAATGACACGGGTGACTGTGTTCAGCTCCCAATCACCAAGATGTTTATGCCAGTGTCTGCCCCACAGCACTGCACAGTATCACACTGGAGCGAATACCAGCGCCAGAAGTGAGGGTGTAAATCTGCTCCCCAGGAGGTTCCTGCCAGCAGTGCGGGGGGTGATCTTTTAAAGTGCTTTGGTGGGAGGAGCAGGTCATACTGCCGTCCAGTCTGCCTAATTAGGTGACAGCCTAGCTAGGTGACAGCTGGCTGGTAGGGGGGTGGAGAAACTTCAACATTGCCCAAGTGATTAGCCTGGTCAGTGGTGGGGAGCCCTTGAAAAGCAGTGGCTGTGTGCAGACACCGGTCAGATCCGTTGGCAGGAGGCGCTACATTCCACAACAACACAAGAGATCAGATGCACAGGAACCTCCCTGAGTGTTTCTTCCCTTGGGTGTTTGCAGACGCTGGCATCTCAGAAGTGGCTCCGCTCCGACTGGTGAACGGCCCGAGTCTCTGCGCTGGGAGAGTCGAGGTGTTTTGTAACAAGAAGTGGGGAACCGTGTGTGATGACAACTGGGACATAACTGATGCTGGAGTGGTGTGCAGGCAGCTGGGCTGTGGGACGGCGTTATTAGCCCCCGCTGGGGCCTACTTTGGGCCAGGATCTGACCGTATCTGGTTGGATAATGTCAACTGTACAGGGACAGAAGCTGCCCTCACCGAATGCAGGTCTCGGCCTTGGGGAGACAATAACTGTCACCACGGAGAAGATGCTGGTGTTGTGTGCTCAGGTAACCCTCCATGATGTTACTGTAGGTGCTGTAGGGTTCGGGTTGGGAAGTTTTCAGCACAGCCCGGTGCTAAGGGCCTGTACTGCAGGAAACCCATTGCGGGGTCTACCCTCACAGTCAGTGCAGATCCCAATAGTCCAGTGTGGTGCTAAGGGCCTGTGCTGCAGGGAACAGCTCAGAAACCATCATGAGAGTTGGATGTCAGTGGTGGAGATTCAGCCCGGGACAGGCAGTCACTGTGTGCGGAGCCAATTCAGACCCCTAAGTGGAAGGCACTACATTCCCCAGCGTCTCTAGCAATCACAGGTACAGGAACCTCCCTGAGTGTTTATTTCCTTGGGTGTTTGAAGGCTCAGGCATCTCAGAAGTGTCTTTGCTCCAGCAAGTGAATGGCCACAATCGCTGGACTGGGAGAGTTGAGGTGTTTCATAACCAGCAGTGGGGAACTGGGTGTGATGGCACCTGGGACTTAAATGATGCTGGAGTTGTGTGCTAGGCTGTAGGACTTCATTATCAGAGCCACATGGGGTTAGGTTTGGACAAGGATCTGACCGTCCCTGGCTGAATGACGTTAACTGCACAGGGGCAGAAGCTGCCGTCTTCAAATGCAGGGCTTCAAATGGGGAGACCATAACTACAATTATGCGGAAGATGCCGGTGTTGTGTGCTTAGGTAACTCTCACCCTCCATTGCACTGTTGATGCTGCAGAGAGCCTGTTGGGGAGCAGAATAGAACATGCTTTCCTGTCTGAGTTAGTGCTGACCCCAGTGCCTCACCACTGTGCTATGGGCCTCTACTGCAGAGAGGGGTATGTGTGCTGTGGTGAGTGCTCTTCATCTCTGCTTGATTGTTCTAATTTGTAGAAAATTGATAAGGGAAGCAAAAGGACACAATAAGAAATCTATGGCCAGCAAAGTTAATGGCAACAAGAAAGAGTTTTTAAATTATATTAAGATCCAAAAGTATACTGATAATGATATCGGTCCATGCTTAGATGGAAATGGTAGAAATATCAATAACAATGCAGAAAGAGCAGAAGTGTTCAATAAATATTTCAGTATTGTATTTGGGAAAAATAGATCATATAGTCTCACCATATGGTGATGATAACACTCTGTTAATTCCTCTAGTGTATCAGGAGGATGTTAAACAGAAGGGAAAAGGAACCCGTGTTAATTTGGGAACACACCACAACCACCATTCGAAAGCATATGACCATGAGCAAATACCCACCCAGAGTATGTTGGGCAAGTGTCCTTTGCCTCATTCAGATCATGCTCATGTATAGTACATAAATACTGTTATATTTATCAACCGAACCTGTAATCCTGCTTCTTCCCAAAGGCAAAACAGAAATGTTGATCTCCCGTGTCTGCCTTTTCTGCATGCTTATTGACAATTTTACCGTCCCTGCCATGCATAGGATCTAGGCCATTCCTAGGATTTCTGTATGTTCCTGATACATTACAAATACTACTTTTTACTGTAGTTACTCCTTTTTGATCTGAGCAGTTAGCTAATTTTCAGGATCAAGTGGGTTGTTTCTGATAGAAGGAGAGATTGAAGATTCTGTAGCTAAGTGGGCGAATGTGATCCTGCGATGTATAAGTGGGGGAATATCAAGTAAGAGGCGGGAGACAGTTATTAACATTGTTGGATTTCTGCAACGCAGTCCTGGTTATTTACAAAGCATGTACAAAGTCCCGTCTCGCTGAACACAGCAGAAATCAAACAAAAGGAGAGAGTTTCGTTGCTCACAGTTCAAAGTCTCTTTCAGCTCACCCTGACCCCAAAGCTCTTTGCGTGTTTCAGAAGAACACATGATCAGCGATTCTCTGGCTGTGTCCGCGCTTCTTTGCTCCTTCTCTGCATCATTCTCTGTAACTCAGGACTAAGATAAAGCTTCAGCATCAGCCCCATCGGTTGGTATTGGTGCTGTCTGCACTGATCACTAGAGCTTTCCCCTCCCCCCTGCCTGTTAAATGAAAATTTAAAACAATAACTCCTAGGCACCCAGGTACTCTGCCATCCACACAGGTTTCCTTGTCACTCTGCCTGCTCCAGTCCTATATTCACTCATGGAGACATCAGTCGTAGTTGGATCTAGATTATCAGTGTGTTCAGGGTTCATGCCCTCTCGGTGAGGCCTATCTGTTGTGGACAGGCTGTCTGTAGAAGATAGCAGTTGCTGAGGTAAGCTGCATGCTCTTGCTTTTGGTATCAGCAAGGATAAGTTGTTCCCCTTTTAATGACCATGTAAAGTCCCCTCCAAAAAGGAGTAAGTTTGGGATTCTTTTCCAGGATGCTTTTTCCAGTTGTGTAGCCGCTGCTGCATCTTCTGTCCTTCCTGTACTGGCATTCCATTCTCCTCTCTCCTGGCATCTCGTGTCTGGCATGCTCCCGTCCAGCTCATCTTTTCCTCCACCTGCTGGAATGCTGTCCTCAGGCCACTGAGATAAGGCCAGGGTTATGCTACACAATTACTTCAGTATAACTACGTTGCTCAGGGCTGTGAAAAATCCACACCCCTAAGTGACGTAGTTACACCAACCTCAACTCCCCGTGTAGAAAGGGCTATGTTGGCAGGACAGCGTCTCCATGGACATAGCTCCCCACCTCCATTCGAAATATTTCAAGGTCCACAAATGAAAACAGTTCGAAACCCCCTGGCTTAGAGCGTCTTCACCAGAAGCGCTACAGCAGCACAGCTGCGATGGTGCAGCTGCACTGATGCAAGTTTATAGTGTCGACCTGCCCTAAGACTCCAGTGTATCTCTGACCTGTACAGGTGCAGGGGGCCTGGCCTGGTCTTGCTGCTGAACATCAAGTCACTGGGAAGCCTGGTAAGAAATGGCCCAGGGGGGACTAGGTATATTCCTATGGGAAGTTGGCGTGTTTTGGTTGGAGCCTCACTACTGTTAGGGCCCTGGGCTGGGACCCAGTGGAGCATGGTCGGCCCAAGTCCCCCTATTCCAGCCACCCTTTCCCCTCAGGTAGTGGCCCATTGGCTCTGGCTGCAAACCCTTACCCCCTTGTGGATAGGAGCAACTCTGCTGACTGTGGCCATTGGGGCACACAGCCCTGAGGGAGAGGGCAGCCATATCAACCTTACCATTAGGTTCTCTACCGAAGGGCAGCCGAATTGACTCTGACCACTAGGCTGTACAGTCCTGAAGGCAAAGGCAATTATATCAACTCTAGCCATTTGGCCTCACCACCCTGAGGCAGAGGGGGGCTCGGAGGATGGGATACACTCACCCCACACTGGACGGGGTTCCCTCACCCCGTCACAAGTGACTTGATCACAGTCTATAAGTACCTATATTGGAAACGAACTGTCCAGCTGAGAAGGGTACAGTATGATCCACTGGCTGGAAGTTGAAGCTGTACAAATTCAGACTCTAAATAAGGCATACATTTGTAACAGTGAGAGTAATTAAGCATTGGAACAATTTTCCAAGCGGCGTGGTGGATTCTCCCTTGTTGGCAATTTTGGAATCAAGATTGGACGTTTTTCTAAAACATCTCCTTTCGGAATTGTTTCACGGCAGTTCGGTCTTGTGCGATTAGTCAGTTGGCAACCCTGCCCTATTGCATGTCTCAATGGGAACAGTGTTCCCTACACTTTCCGTGTCCAACACTGCTGAGTGCTCACTAACTGTAAAGCAAGTCAGGGCGCCACCCCCCACTGCCGTGTGCCCACTCTGCTCTTCCTAAATGAGGAATGTTGCCTGATGGTTGCATTAGCCATAGTGGTGCCGTGACGGATGTTTCTGGGAAGAGGAGGAAATTGTTTACATTCTTTGGTGCAATCTGGGTTATTTACAAAGTCCTGTTTCTCTGAACACAGTAGAAACAAGCAACAGCTGGCAGTTTCCTTGCTCTCAATTTCCAGAGTCTGCCTCTCCAGCCAGTCCTATGTCTCAAGGTGCTATGTTCCCTGTGTCACTAGAGATCAGATGCACAGGAACCTCCCTGAGTGTTTATTCCCTTGGGTGTTTGCAGGATCAGGCATCTTAGAAGTGGCTCCGCTCCGACTGGTGAACGGCCCGAGTCGCTGTGCTGGGAGAGTTGAGGTGCTTCATAACCAGCAGTGGGGAACCGTGTGTGATGACAGCTGGGGCTTGTCTGATGCTGAAGTCGTGTGCAGGCAGCTGGGCTGTGGGACGGCGTTATCAGCACCACGTGGGGCTCACTTTGGACAAGGATCTGAACGTGTATGGCTGGATGAGGTTCAGTGCACAGGGGCAGAAGCTGTCCTCACCGAATGCAAGGCTAATCCTTGGGGAGAACATGGCTGTAACCCCGGAGAAGATGCCAGTGTTGTGTGCTCAGATAACACCCAGGGTGGTAGGAGAATCTGCTGCTGGAAGTAGGGTGGGGGATCTGCAGAGGGTACTAACCTCTGGAAGTCAGCCTAGGTGTGGTGGTGTGTGTATGTGTGTGCGTTTCAGGTTTTGTGTGTGATTCTCTCTGTACCTGTTTGTGGCAGTGTCAGTGTTCCCTCCCCACTCTGAACTCTGGGCTACAGATGTGAGGACCCACATGAAAGACCTCCTAAGCTTATATTCTACCAGCTTTGGTTAAAAAATTCCCCAAGGCACAAATTCCTTTCCTTGTCCTTGGACGGTATTGCTGCCACCACCAAGTGATTTAACCAAAAATTCAGGGACGGGTCACTTGGAATCCCTATTCCCCCAAAATATCCCCCCCAAGTCCCTTCATCCCCTTTCCTGGGGAGGCTTGAGAATAATATACCAATCAATTGCCTTTAATGTAAGTACAGACCAGACCCCTTATCTTTAAGACACTAAAATCAATCAGGTTCTTAAAAGAAGAACTTTATTATAAAGAAAATGTAAAAGAATCACACCTGCAAAATCAGGATGGAAGGTAACTTTACAGGGTAATAAAAGGATTTAAAACACAGAGGACTCCCCACTGGACTCAGCTTCGCAGTTACAAAAACAGAAATAAAACTACCTCTTAGCATAGGGAAAATTCACAAGCTAAAACAACAGATAACCTAACACATTTCCTTGCCTTACTTACAATTTTTGTAATGTTAGATGGTTCATTTCAGGTAGGTTTTCAGGAGATGTTGTACCTGCTTGGTCTCTCTGTCCATCTGGAGAGGGAACAAACAAAGAGAGCACAAACATACACACCCCATTTGAAAGTATCTTCTTTCCTTATTGGTCCTTCTGGTCAGGTGACCAGAGCTTCTTATTTGAGCTTCTTAACCCCTTACAGGTAAAGTGATTCAGTATAGCTGCTCAGGAGGAATTTTATGCTACTCTTTCCTTTATATTTATGACAGGCAGCGTTTGTGCAGGTGTGTGCGTGAAGGGGTGTGCACATGTCAGTCTACGAATATTTGCATACATGTGCGGCAGTGCGTGTGCATGTGGCAGTGTGTGTGTTTGAGGCAATGTGTGAGTGTGCACAGGGACATATGGGGTTGTGCATGGGATTGTGTGTGTGTGTGTGTGTGTGTGTGTGTCTGTTTGTGTGGCATTGTGTTTAGGGGGTGCAGTGTGTGTGTGTGTGTTTGTGAGTGTGCGTGCACACACACGGGTGGGGTGATATAGAAATGGCTCCTCTTTCCTCTGTGCAGAACCCCCCATTCCCCCACATGCGGTGCTGTGTATCTGGGCACCTGGCGGCTGGGAACAGCCTCTCATGCCCTGTGCTTTGTGTTTCAGATCAGGGCCAGCTGAGGCTGCAGTTGACGAGTGGCCCAAGCCCCTGCTCTGGGCGAGTGGAGGTGCTGATTAATGACACCTGGGGTGCCGTGTGTGATGCCGGCTGGGGCCTGCCGGAGGCGGGGGTGGTGTGCAAGCAGCTGGGCTGCGGCACGGCGCTGTCAGCCCCGGGGGTTGCTCAGTTCGGCCACGGAGCCGGCGATGTCTGGCTGGAGGGCTTGAGCTGCTCTGGCCAGGAGTCTTTCATCAGCGAGTGCCAGCTGAGCCGGCTGGGTCCTGGGCTGTGTGGCCATGGCTCTGAGGCCAGCGTGGTATGTGCCGGACAGGCCGGTGAGTGCCCAGCGCCGTAGCCATGCCCATGTTCC
Organism: Trachemys scripta elegans; assembly: GCF_013100865.1. Lineage (NCBI taxonomy): Eukaryota > Metazoa > Chordata > Testudines > Emydidae > Trachemys > Trachemys scripta. The sequence continues at coordinate 5,187,972 of NW_023260511.1, forward strand.
TGCAGACACGGGGTGGGTGGGGATGACACCCTGGCCATGCCAGGGGGAGGCCGGTCTCCAGCTGGGCAGCGCCAGGGCTTCTGCCTACCACACTGAGGTTACTGGCTGTCCCAGCGGTTCCCACAGCCCTGCTCAGCCTGGGGCACCACTCCTGGGTCTCTGAGCCGCCTCCTCCGCCACGGGGCTCCCTCTCCTGCCAGCCCTGGCTCCGGTGCTGGAGGCTGCTACCCCTGCAGGCAGACCCAGAGCACAGATCTGGGGGGCAGAGAGCCTGTGGGGCCTGGGGGAGGAGTCTGGGGGGCAGTGCTTGTTGGAGCAGCCTGGGAGGGGCCTCTGGGAGCTGGTGCCCCCAACCCCCTCTCTAACCCCCCCCAATCCTTGGGCTAGGAATGGTCCCTGGGAGCAGTAGTCAGAGCTTCCTCCAGCCCCACATGCATGACCTGTGTTCAGGCTGGAGTCTGAGCTGGGACCCGTGAGCCACCACCAGCCCAGGGCCCTGCACAGCTCCACATGCCGTGCTTCTCCTCGGGGTCTGTGGCAGGGGGACGGGGTCAGCGACCAAGGTGCTGAAGGGAATGGACTCAGCTCTGCATGGGGCTGTGGGATTGGGCAGGGAGGTGGCCGCAGGGTGGGCTGCGGAGTGGGGGTCAGAATTGGCCCCATAGGGGCTGTGGGGCAGGGGAAGGAGTCAGCCATGGGCGGTGGCGGATTATACAATGGACCTTCTGGGGTCCATGCCCAGGGGCCCCAGCCAATTGGATGCCTGGAAAAATGGGGGCCCCACCCCCAGCAGAAATCCTCTGTAGGGCAACAGAAGCCCAGAGCCCTAGCAGAAGCTCCAGGTGAATTCAATCCCTGGCAGAAGCACCGGTCAAGCGGGCGGGACGGGGGAATCCCCAGCTTGGGTGACCAGGTGTTCAGTTTTTTACTGGAACATCTGGTCCAAAAGGGATCCTGGTGGCTACGGTCAGCACTGCTGACCGGGCCATTGACTGTCCAGTTGGCATCGCCATACAGCTGGGCTGGCAGGCTCTTTGCGGCTCCCAGGAAGCAGCTGGCATGCCCCCTCTCCAGCTCCTACATGTAGGGCAGCCAGGGGGCTCCACACGCTACCCCTGCACCAAGCACCACCTCCGCAGCTCCCATTGTCCAGGAACCACAGGCAACGGGAGGTGTGGGAGTGGTGCCTGTGGGCCGGGCAGCATGCAGAGCCTTCTGGCTACACCTCTGTGTAGGAGCTGGAAGGGGGACATGCTGCTGCTTCCGGGAGCAGCTTGAGGAAAGTGCCACCCAGAGCCTGCATCCCTGCCCCCCTCTGAGCCCCAACCCCTCGCCCCAGCCCCAGCCCTGATCCCCCTCCTGCCCTCCGAACCCCTCGATCCCAGCCTAGAGCACCATCCTGCACTCCAACTCCCTCATCCCCAGCCCCCCCCCAGAGCCCCCCCCCCCAGCCAGAGCCCTTATCTCCCCCACCATGCCCCAACTCCCTGATCCCCCTCCCGCCCTCCAAACCCCTCGGTCCCAGCCCAGAGAACCCTCCTACACCCCAAACCTGTCATCCCCAGCCTCACCCCAGAACCTGCACCCCCAGCCAGAGCCCTCACATCCCCCATCCCCCATCCCCCAATCCCCTGCCCCCGCGCAGAGCTCTTTCCCATCCTCTGAACCCCTGAGCCCAAGCACAGAGCCCCCTCCTGCACCCGAAACCCCTCATCTGCAGCCCCAGCCCAGAGCCCACACCCCCAGCTGGAGCCCGCACCCCTTCCCACACCCCAACCCCCTGCCCCAGCCCAGAGCCTCCACCTGCACCCTAAATCCCTCATGCCCGGCCACACATCAGAGTCTGCACCCCCAGTAAGAGCCCATACCCCCCCCAGCACCCCAGTCCCCTGAGCCAGCCCGGTAAAAATGAATGAGTGAGTGAGGGTGGGGAGAGCGAGCGACGGGGCAGGGGAGGGAATGAAGTGAGCAGGGGCGGGGCCCCAGAGAAGGGGTGGGGCATGGGCAGGGCCTCAGAGGAGGAGCAGAGCAGGGGGCGGGGCAAGGATGTTTGGTTTCGTGTGAGTAGAAAGTTGGCAACCGCTGTGGCCCCGGGACTGGAGGAGTGCTCATTCCCCACTGCAGCCCTGGGATTGTGGCAGAGGGGACAGAGCTTCTCTGGCCTTGGGGCTGCAGTGGAGGGGGCACAGAAAGGAGCAAATGGATTGTGGGCATGCAGTTCGGGGGTGGAATGGGTCAGGACTCTCAGTGGAACAAGGGCAGGCCTTTCGTGGAAGAAGCAGAACAGGATGGGGCCCTGGGCGGGGTTGCAGGTGGAAGGGGTAGGGAGGGGCCCCCACTTGCTCTGGCCCAGGGCCCCAGGAAACCTAAATATGCCTCTGGCTGTGGGGGGAGACTGTGGGGTAGGGTGACCATATTTCCCAAAGAGAAAATGGAACACCACATGGGGCTAGCCCAAGCACTCCTTCCCCCCACTGTGCAGGGCTGGTCCAAGCCACTCACCCGAGTCCTGCCTGCCCCCTCATGCCAGGCTGGCGTGGTGTCGCTACACACCCAAGCCCTGCCTGCCCCCCACCCGACCCCTGCCTCTCCCCCTGCATGGAGCTGGCATTGCCACCTGCCCCTCCAATGTTCCTCTGCACCCCACTTTTTGACAAATGCCCATGCTTGCCAAAAAATTCAGGACGGCTGGGACAGGGCTTAAAAAAGGGACTGTCCTGGACAAAACGGGATGTATGGTCACCCATAGAGGTTATGGGGCAGAGGAGGAGTCAGCCTTGGCAGGGGCCTGTGGGTGGGGAGGGAGTCGGTCTCAGGGGCTATTGGGCAGAGATGGGGCACAGCTCATTGCCTGGCTCTCTCCCCAGGCCCTGGGCTACTCTGCTCTGTGCTCCTCGGCCTGGGTGCTGTTGTGGTGCTGATCTGTGGGGTCCTGCTCTGCTGGAGGATGCGTCGGGACAGAGCCGCTGGGAACCCCCAAGGTAAGAACCCTGAACCCCGAGCACAGCGCTGCAAGGCAGGGCACCTCGTGTGATGAACTGGGACTGTTCTTAAGGTAGTCTTTGAATGCTGAGTGGGGAGTGTTGGCTGGGAAGGCAGGGGAGTGTGGCTAGGATGGTCTGCATTGGGGGGATGGGAGACTGGCCTTGAGGAAGAATACCTGAGCAAGTAACGTGAGAACCCAGGAAGGGGTTAGAGACCAGGTGACACCTTTGCCTGGGACACTGAACAAAGGTTGGGGGAGGGGAAGCTGAGAGAGAGGGAGTGGCAGGAGCTGACTGGTGGAATGGCTGGGAGGAAGCTAATTGCCCAGCTGGAGGAGAGGGATCGCTTGGATGAACCGAGCCCTGTCCCTGAGAGAAGCCGCCCGGCGGATGCAGCGTGGGCCCCAAGGCCTGACATGGCTGGGAGGGGTCAGACTGCTGCCGAGGACATCCCGAGACCCTGCCTACCTATATCTAGGGGAGGGGTTGGGGTAAACCCAGCGAATACCGAGGGCACCCCAATCCCAGCGGCCAGCAGGGGATCGTCCTGGTGGAGTTCCCCATCCCTGGAACGGAGGCGGCTGGAATATGAATGGGAGATCAGACGGGAAGAGCTTGAGTTAAGGAAGCAAGAACTGAAGCAGGAGCGGGAGGAGAAGGAGAAACAGCGTCAGCATGAGGAGAAACAGCGTCAGCATGAGCAGGAAGAACGTGAAAAGCAGCGGGAGGAGAAGGAGAAACAGCGTCAGCATGAGCTGGAACTGGCCAGGCTGAAGAGCAGTGGGGCCCCAGCTGCGGTGAGTGAGTGGGGACCCAAGACTGCAAAGAGCTTTGATAAGTGCTTCCTGGCCCAGCGTAAGGAGGGGGAGGACATGGACACCTTCTTGACAGCCTTTCAGAATACCTGCAAGCTGCTCCAGGTTGACCCTGCAGACAGGCTCCAATTTCTAATTCCCTCACTGGACTCCACAGCCAGAGAGGTGTACAGCTGACTGAAAGGGGTGGAGACAGGGGACTAGAAACTGTTTAAAAAGGCCCTGCTCCGTGAGTTTGGGCTGACTCTTGAGATGTACCGAAAAAGGATCCGGAGTCAGCGTAAAACCCGTGAGGTCACATACCTACAACTAGCCAACCGGACACAGGGGTATACCCGCAAGTGGACAGCTGGGGCCCAACCTAAAGAAGACCTGCTTGACCTGTTCGTACTGGAGCACCTGTATGAGTAGTGCCCATCCGACCTGAGGCAACGATTGATGGACCAAAAACCAGAGAACCGGCAGCACACAGGCCAGCTGGCCGACGAGTTTGTGAACAGTCGGGCAGGGGATGACAGGGAGGAGTCCCAAAGGAACAGGCCCACCACAACGCAGCGAGAGAGTCACGAGGGGACCTCCCAGCAGAGAAATATGGAGAACCCCCACCAAAGGGGAACATCCAGCATCAGGTCCATCTGACCCGCTCGAGGGGACCCACGGGACATGGGCTGCTATCACTGTGGCCAGAGAGGCCACATACTGACCCAGTGCCCCAAGCTCAGGGACAGACTGAGCAGACCGAACCCACAGAGGGTCAACTTGATAGAGACCCAGCTGGACAAGAGGAAGACGACCCAGGCAAGCGGGGCGGACAGCTTCCCAATGGCTCAGGAGGGAGGAGTACCCCAGGCCAGCTCCTCTTGGGGGCTGGATGCTCCGGACACCGGGTTTTCCATTTACAGGGTGGACGTGGGGCGCTCCCTGCAGAGCGAGTGCCTTGTTCCCCTGGAGGTGGATGGGAGGAAGGTCAATGGATACTGGGACATGGGCGCTGAGGTGACGCTGGCCCTGCCCGAGGAGGTAGCTCGAGATCAGGTGATGCCCAACACCTATCTAATCCTGATGGAGGTGGGCGGGACCCCATTCAAGGTGCCTGTGGCAAGGGTACCCCTGAAGTGGGGTCCAAGGAGGGCCACAAGGAAGTGGGGGTGCACAACCATTTGCCCACTGAGGTGTTAATAGGGGGGACCTGGAGGACTGGCCAAGCAACTCCCAGGGTGTCCTGGTTATGACCCGTAGCCAGAGCCGGCAAGGGGCACTGCGCCCTGACAACAGGAAGGGTGCCTTGCCTGAGGCGCAGGACCCTAGCCTCGTAGGGAGGGAACGCCCAGGGATACTGCTCAGGGAGGCTGCGGCTTCAGACCCAGCCAGCAGGAGGGAGCAGGTGACCATCCCTGTCCCAGCTGCTGAGTTCTGGGCCGAGTTACAGAAAGATCCCTCCTCGCGGAAGATAAGGGACCTGGCCAACCTCAGTGAGGTACAGACCATGGGGAGAGGTGGTCGGAAAAGGTTCCTGTGGGAGAAGGGGTTCCTGTACTGAGAATGGGCTCCCCCAGGGGAAATGGAGCCAGGGGGGATCGGGAGGCAGCTGGTGGTACCCCAGAAAGTATCGCCGCCAGCTGCTGTACCGGGCCCATGACATCCCCCTCTCAGGGCACCAGGGAACCTGGCGCACCCAGCAGAGACTGCTACGGAGCTTTTACTGGCCTGGGGTCTTTATTACTGTCTGACAGTACGGCCGATCCTGTGACCCCTGTCAGAGGCGGAGGAAGGCCTGGGACAAGGGGAAAACAGCTTTAGGACCCTTGCCCATCATAGAGGAGCCTTTCCAGAGGGTGGCCAAGGTTAAAAGGGGGGCTCTGAACCAAGAGAACCCGAATCACAGACCTCCAGACTGGAACACTGGGAGAAGACCCCAGCCCAGTTGGAACCCCAGGGGCATTGGGGTGGGAAAAGGGCACAGGCCGCATAAGCCTTCCCACATGCGAACTACGAGTGTCATCGAGCACCCCCGACCTATAGGGGGGCGTGAAACTGGAAGGGCCTGGTGTAATTTTCACCAAGGAATGGGAGGGATGTTGGGGGTTCCGTGGGAACGTGGGTAGGTTCGAACTTCCCCAGGTCACTGGCTGAAGTGACCCCACTCAGTTCGGTCTCGAAGGGGGAGTGATGTGATGAACTGGGACTGTTCTTAATGTAGTCTTTGAATACTGAGTCGAGTGTGTTGGCTGGGAAGGGAGGGGAGTGTGGCTAGGATGGTCTGCATTGGGGGATGGGAGACTGGCCTTGAGGGAGAATACCTGAGCATGTAACGTGAGAACCCAGGAAGGGGTTAGAGGCCTGGTGACACCTTTGCCCAGGAGACTGAACAAAGGCTGTGGGAGGGGTCGCTGAAGAGGAAGTTTCAGGAGCTGGCTGGTGGAATGGCTGGGAGGAAGACAGGGCTCTGACCTCCCAAGCGGGCTGTGGGGCCCTGGGACCCCAAGATGGACCTAACTGAGGGGGTCCTGTTGTCTGTGCCTGCAAGACCTGTCTTGGACTGTGTTCCTGTCGTCTAAATAAACCTTCTGCTTTACTGGCTGGCTGAGAGTCATGGTGAATCGCAGGAGCCTGGGACAAGGGCTGCCCTGCCATCCTGACCCAGGAATCCAGCCCCAGCTGGAGCCCAATATCTCTGAGCTGCAGCCCAGTGCCCCGTCCATGCCTTGCGCTGCCTCCCTGCATGGGAACCTTCTGCTCTCAGAGCTACTGGGGTCTCTGCTCTAACTGCCATGCACAAGCCCACTGTCCTGGCCTGTGGGTGCCCTGTCCCAACAGCCCTGCCCTGGCAGTGGGGTCCCATTCACAAGGCACCCTGGCATGCTGGGTGAGGGTGAGCTGGGGGTGGCTAGGGTTGCCAGGCATCCGTTTTTTGACTGGAACGCCCAGTTGAAAAGGGACTGGGGTGGCACAGGTCAGTACCGCTGACTAGGCCATTAAAAGTCCGATTGGTGATGCACCAGGGCTAAGGCAGGCTCCCTCCCTGCCCTGGATCTGCACAGCTCCCCGGAAGTGGCCCCCATGTCCCTGCGACCCCTAAGCGCAGGGGTGATAAGGGAAGCTCCACATGCTGCTCCTGCCCCCAGTGCCAGCTCCGCAGCTCTCATTGGCCAGGAACCAAGCTCTGTGGGAGATGTGGGGGCAGTGCCTGCTGGTGCAGGACAGCATGCATGGTGCAGAGCCCCCTGGTGGCTGTGCCTTTGCCTCAGGGCCGAACATGCCGGCCGCTTCCAGGATTAGCGCGGAGCCAGGAGAGGCAGGGAGCCTGCCTTAAGCCCGCTGTGCTGCCAACCAGGAGCTGCCTGAGGTAAGCGCTGCCTGGCCAGAGCCTGCACCCTGAACCCCCTGCCCCAGGTCAAAACCCCATCCCGCAACCTCTCTCCCCGAGCCTGCACCCACACCCCAACCCCCTCCCCCAGGTCGGAACACCCTTCTGCATCCTAACTCCCTCCCAGACCCCACACCTCCACTCGCACCTCAACCCCCGCCCCAGGTCAAAAACCCCTCCTGCACTCTCCCTCCCAAAGCCCGCACCCAAAGCCCGAACCCCCTGCCCAAGGTCAGAACCCCTTCCTGCACCCTAACTCCCTCCCAGACCCCGCAGCCCCACCCGCACCCCAACCCCATGCCCCAGCCCTGTGAAAGTGAGTGAGGGTGGGAGACAGCAAGCGATGAAGGGAGGGGGGCTGAAGGGAGGGGGGTGGGGCCTCAGAGAAGGGGCAGGTGTGGGGCCTCGGGGCAGGGGGTCGGGGAAGGGTGTTCAATTTTGTGCAATTAGAAAGTTGGCAACCCTAGCCTGGGCACTTCATCCTGTCCTCTTGCTTGCAGGCCATGTGCACCTGGAGGAGCTGGGGGCTCCAGGGGCCCCGGCCCAGCCCCATGGAGCAGCAAGTCCAGAGCTCCCCAAGGAGTCCGACAGCGAGATGACCCGGCTGATGAGGGAAGACATGGTGCTGTGAGAGCCGCATGCCAGCTGGGCTGAGCTGGGCTCAGCCTGCAGTGAGACATGGGCCGGTGGGATCGTGCACAGAGCAGCCCCAGGGCTGCCAGCTGCCTGGACTGTGGGAACTCTGCTGGGGCTCATCTGGGGGCTGGGGCTGCTGGCTGGAGGTCTCAGCTCCCCCATTACCCTCCCCAGCTGCCTTGGAAGGCTCCCCTGCTCCATCCCACCCTCCCAGCTTTCCCTGATGCAGCTCCCATGCCCATCCCTGAGCAGCCTGTGCCCAGCCAAGCAGATGGCATGTGATGCGCCCTGCAGAACCGTTGTCAGGTCCACAGGGACAGCTGGTTCCTTGCCCACAAAGCAACAAGCCCACATGCAGATGAGCTATGGGGAGAGACTGACCACGGGTGTCTGTCTGTGCCCAATGTGCCAGGCGCTGTCTGTTTGTGCCCGATGCCCCCTGAGTTCGGGGAGCCAGGCCCTGTCTGTCTGTCTGTGCCCAATGTGCCAGGCTCTGTCTGTTTGTCTGTGTCCGATGCCCCCTGAGCTCGGGAAGCCAGGCCCTGTCTGTCTGTGCCCAATGCACTCTGAGCTTGGGGTGCTAGACCCTGTCTGTCTGTGCACAGCGCACTTTGAGCTCGGGGCACCAGGCCCACCAGTCTGTGCAGCAGCCAGCCCGGGTCCCCAGTAAATGATCATGATTGTTTCTAGTATGTAGATAAGGTGCAGAACTAAGTGCAGCTGCATGATGGTGTGTTGCTTATTGGAAAGGAATGGGCCGTGATTACAGATACAGAGAGCTCCCCTCTAACCTTCCCACCGGCACCCTGCCATAATATTACACAGCTAGACTTGGGGACAGCAGCTGTGTCCAGACACGAGCCCTGTTGTGCATTTCATTGCAATATGCAGGTCAGCCTAAATGATCAGGATGGTCCCTTCTGGCCTTAAAGTCTATAGCTCTATGGAATTGTGTGTATAATGATAATGTAGCACTGTCAGCAACTCCATCCTCTTCCATCCCTGGGGGGTGAAATTAAGAGAGCCCTGCATGGATACAAAATTTGTATCCACATCCAAGCCACAATCTGCAAAAATGATCCACGGATATCTGTGGCTATAAAGCAGATATCCGCAAGCGTGCAGGGCTCTAGAAATTAGGTACTTCCATCTTTCCACAAGAGGCCAACACTTGTGAGATACTTTCTTAGCGGACACGTCCAAAGTCCATTGGCCTCTCGCTAGGTAGGGTTACCATAGCTCAGGTTCCCCCAAAGAGGACACTATTGTGGGGAAAGGGGGGGATCTAGGGGGTGCTGGTGGGGATGTTTGGGGGTACTGGAGGGGTGTGTGTGTACTGGGAAGGATACCCAGGGGAATGTTGGAGAGGGTACTGCAGCCTCCCTCTTGAGATGGGGGACAGTGAAACTCCCTGTCATGGTGGCAGGGTGGCTGGCGCAGACCCGGGACACAGCACCAACTGTTAGTCACCGCTTTCCTGCGAGCCTCTCCCCCTCCCCAAGACTATGTGGGTGGGATCCAGGGGCACCAGAAGCTTCCTAACAGTGGGGGGGCCACCGGTGACTGAACAGTGGCCACCCCCATGCCTCTGCTCTCACACCGCCCCTTCCCACACAGCCCCTGCCCTCACACAGCCCCTTCTCCCAGAGCCCCTACCCTGGCACCGCCCCTTCTCCCAGAGCCCACACACAGCCCCTTCTCCCAGAGCCCCTGCCATAGTACCGTCTCTTCTCCCAGAGCCCCTGCCCTCACACAGCCCCTTCTCCCAGACCCCTGCCCTTGCATCGCCCCTTCCCCCAGAGCTTCTGCCCTCAACCAGCCCCTTCCCCCAGACCCCTGCCCTCGCACAGCCCCTGCCCCCAGACCCCTGCCCTCGCACAGCCCCTTCTCCCAGAGCCCCTGTCCTCGCACAGCGCCTTCCCCCAGACCCATGCCCTCGCAGAGCCCCTTCCTCCCTCGCACTGCTCCTTGTCCCAGAGCCCGTCCCGTCATACCACCTCTTCTCCCAGAGCCCCTGCCCTCACACAGCCCCTTCCCCCAAATACCTGCCCTTGCACCGCCCCTTCTCCCAGAGCCTCTGACCTCAAACAGCCCCTTCCCCAGGACCCCTGCCCTTGCACAGCCCCTTCTCCCAGAGCCCCTATCCTCGCACCGCCCCTTCCCCCAGAGCTCCCTCACACCGCCCCTTCCCCCAGAGCCCCTGTCCTCCCACCGCCCCTTCCCCCCGAGCCCCCCCCCTCGCACCGCCCCTTCCCCCAGACCTCTGCCCTCGCACAGCCCCTTCCCCCAGAGCCCTGCGCTCACACCGCCCCTTCTCCCACAGCCCCTGCCCTCTCACTGCCCCTTCCCCACAGCCCCCGCCTTTGCACAACCCCTTCTCCCAGAGCCCCTGCCCTGGCACCACCCCTTCCCCCAGATCCCCTGCCCTGGCACCGCTGCTTCCCCTAGAGCTCCTGTCCTCGCATTGCCCCTTCTCCCAGAGACCCTGCCCTCCGGACATTGCCTCTATTTGCTCCAGAGTCTGGGGGAGGCGGGTTGTTAGGGGGGCAGTAGGCCACACCCTTATATTATTTTTTTATTTTATGCTCATTCGGTCACAGTGTGTCAATTACAAAAGGCCTGTGGACAGCCTGTGTCTCTAGCAAGGGGCCCCATGTGCCTGTGGTTAGGAATATAGGTTGTCGGGTGGCTGGGCCATTGCCAAGTAGCCCAGAACCACGCATCTCCCCAACCCTCTTCTTCAAATCTTCACTTGGATCTTGCCCTCTTCCACTTCAGCTCTGCCTTTTGATTTCCCCCAGGCCCTCTGCTCCAGGGCTTTAGTCTGTTTTCAGTCACTTCTCAGAAAATAATCCTTTAGGGCCCTGGACTGGGATGATAAACAAAAGTCAGAAACAACAAAAAAGCAATTGTTGCTTTACTGCTACAAAATATCTCCAAGCGTGTAATCCCTCGATGTCTGTATTAATCTGGTGTAGTCCCCTGAATGGGGGAAATGATGCCCCATAGTGTGGTGGCCAGCTCTCCAGTCCCCGACCCTGCCAAGGCTAAGATGGTGACCCTGCCACCCTCTGGTGTTCAGGCAGTGGGGACATCCTGTCTGGCCCCACATATGTTCCCTCATCCCGCGACACTTGCCGGGAGTTTTGAGGCACCTGCCCTTCTTCGTTAGGTAGATCCCATCTCTTCCTAGCAATCCTTCTTCCTGGAACAGCATCCCCTGGTTGAAGAACCATATGGTAAGTGATGGGAAGTTGAAGAACCACGTGGGAATTTGCTTTGATCTGTTTGCTATCTCTCATAAATACTTAAAATCTAACTTTTGTAGTTAATAAACTTGTTTTTGTTTTCTCTAAAACCAGTTTGTGGAATTCATAACTGGGAGTTGGGGACAAAAAGCTGTGCATATCTTCCTCCACATTGAGGGAGGGAGGAATTTCAATAAGCTTACAGTGGATAGTTCTCTGTGCAGTGCAAGGCGATACAATGTTGGGTTTATGCTCCAGAGGGGGTGTGCACTTGAGGGGTGGGCAATTCCTTAGCTGAGCTTTCCCATGCAGAGCTGATCTCAGCCTCTGTGTGAAACTGCAGCTGGGCGTTTCCCTACCTATGTGTGTGCTGGTTAAGTGCAATCTGAAGCCTCATGGCTTGGCTGGCTTACCTCAGCAATACAGTGTGAAGGGAGATCAGTTCCAAGTGGCACGCCGGGTGTGACATTATCTGATTAAAATGTGACCATGTAGATCATTTTTGCTACCACTGTTATATAATTGCAACAATTCTCATACAAAGTATGTCATTGCAGCTAATAAGTGGTGTCTAGTGGTTAGAGCAGGGGTGTGAGGAGACTGTCTACCCCGGATCACACAGTGAGCCTTGTGCAGAGCAGGGAATAAGTCGTGTATTGTCTTTGTGCCTCAGTTTCCCTCTGTAAAGCAGGGGCACTGATGCTGCGCCATTTCCTGGGCTCAGTGACCTGTCTGTGCACCATGTGGTGGGAGGGAGGTGCGGGAGAAGGGCCCAGGGTTAGTGTCGTGGGAAAGCCCATTCTGCACTCGCTGGCAATGCCTCGCGCTGAGCTGGGCCTTCAGTCCCTGCAGCCCCTGGGATCTCCCCTCGAAGCCCTGGAACAGGCCTCCCAGCAGCTGCGTTTGCTTTGCCAGATGTGAGGCCGGTAGGTGGCCCCCATCTCTGCGCCGGGCGGGTGGAGGTGAATCTGGACGGGTGCTGGGGCACCGTGTGTGATGACAGCTGGGACCTGTGCAGGCAGCTGGGCTGTGGTGGGCCATGGACGCCCTGAGTGGCAGGGGGTTAGGCCCGAGTCCCAAGTCAGACCCTGTCCTGATGCTGAACATGCAGTGCCAGGGGAGAGAGGCAGGGCTGGGGAGCTGCCAGGCCAGGAGAGTGGGACAAGCAGGGCCTGGGCTCTGCTCCCTGTCACACTCCATGGGGCAGGGTTGCCCTCACCCAGTAGGGTCAGCATCCACACACACCGTCCATTACTGATATATCCCCAGCAGGGCTGGGAACCAGGACTCCTGGGTTCCATGCCTGGCTCTGGGAGGGGAGTGGTGTCTAGTGGTTGGAGCGGGGGGGGGGAGGGAAGGTGCTAGTAGCCATGGCACCCCTGGAGGCAGCTCATCATCCTGTGACTTTGTCCCCAGCCCCAAGACAACAGCTCCTTCCCCCTTCAGATTCTGGCTGGAGTCTCTACTGTTGGTTTTGGTTCCTCCTCTGATTGAACTGGTGGTTTGGGTCTGATGGGGGCTCTTCCCCCCCACCCTCCTGCAAACTAGCCCAGGGGAATGCCCCTATAGGGGCCCCTGTGGGTGACCCTACTGCAAGGAGTTTGTGGGGGCAGAGCAGTCAGCTGGCCCCTGAATGGGACATGTCCTCCTGGAGCTCAACACAGCAGATGGGGTCCGATCCCTGGGCAGCCTCTAGGCTGTAGCTGGCGCCTTCCCCCTGAGAGCACAAAGGCTGATGGGGCAGGTAGGCAGGGGCAGGTCTGCCTGTGGGAGAGCTGTTACTGCCCCAGCTCCTGTTCACAGGCCTAGGGCTCGGCTCCCCCATCCCATACTCTCTCAAGCCAGAAGGGATGGGCAGGGAGTAGGGTCTATATGGCTGTGCTGGAAATGGGAAGGAGGCTCCCAGACACTGATACCATGGGGGGCAGTGGATGGGGTCTTTGCCCCAGAGAGCATGCAGGATGGGGGGCAGTGGGGATGGAGCATTGGGGTCAGCACTGACTGTGAGGTCAGAGCACCCCCTACTGAGCCCCCCAGCTCCCTGCAGCACAGGATGAGGAGCAGGGCAGAGCAGCCGATGGGCAACCGGCCTGGGCCTCCCCCGTTCCCCTGGGTCCCAGCACCTGTCACTGCTGTGTCTGGCTCTAACTGCTCTGGACTCTGCCCCTCCTGGTGCCACTTTCCTGCAGGCATCATGGGGTTGGGAAACATTGGGGTACACTGGCCCCTCTCTACTACTGACAGTTTCCCCCTTGTCTCTCCCCAGCTGCCGAAGGGGGAGTCTCTTCCTCCTCAGGTCCGTATATCTGGCCCCCTTGCCAGAGCCCAGGCCAAGATCCCATCCCCCTGGCATCACTGCTGGGGCCTGAGCAGAGGTGACCACGGCTGAACACCAGGCGAGAGCTTATGGCTGAGACTCCCGACCGGAGGCTGATGTCGCCCGTCAGCCAGGCACCTAAGGCTTGGATCATGTGTCCCTTTGTGGACTACGCCACAAGCCCTGCCCCTCTGCATCTCACTCCTGACTGGCTTAAGCGGCTCCCACTCGGTGCGATGGACCTTTCTCACAGGCACCGGCACTGAACAGGGAGACTCGGCGCCTGACCCGGCAGTGGGGTGCCCTGAGCAGCAGGGCAGAACCTCAGGGGGAGTCTATCCCCTTCTCCGACCATATCTCAGCAGTTCACACTCTGGAGGGCCCACACCGGGGCAAGGGAGAGTCCCCAGCCACCTTTGAGTCACAAAGCAAAGGTACGTCTTCGTGCTTGTGTGAAATGTGGGCATGGGACCTTCTCTGGGCTCTTGTCTAGAGGCTCGGTTTGGAGAAGGGTCTGACCAAATTTGGCTGGATGAGGTTCGCTGGCTGGATGAGGTTCACAGGGACAGAAGCTGCCCTCTCCCAGCGGAAGGCTGAGCCTTGGGAAGACCAGAACTGTGAGTAGAAAGATGCTAGTGTTGTGTGCTCAGGTAACTCTGCCCATGTCACATCCCCCATGGCACTTGGGGGTGCTGTGCTGCAGAGAGGGGATGTTGATGATTGTGGACACTCTCCCCATGCAGTCAGTGCTGGCCCCAAAGCCCCATGCACTAAGGGGTGCTCTGCTGCAGGGAGTGGGGCAGAGGCTCTTTCCCCGCGACTAGGGTTGCTAATTGTGGTTGAACGTATTCCTGGAGGTTTCATCACATGACATAAGCTTTAATTAAAGATTAACCTTTAATTCCTGGAGATTCCAGGACAGGCCCAGTGGGTTGGCGGCCCGGGACCTGGCAGTGAGTGTTTACCCCAGGCAATAAGCAGGGCGAGAGGGGAAATGGGGACAGGGAAGTGCTCAGGCCCCCACTGCAGGCTGACGCAGAGCAGGGGTGCAACCCAGGCCCCTGAGTCCCAGCCCAGTGCCCACTCACTGCACCACTCTGGGGTAACAGCCTACTGCTCCCATGCAGGTTGCGCTCCTTCCGCTGGCCGCAGCAGGGTCCCTGCACCTGTGCTGGCCAGCTGTGTTTGTGCCCATGGTCCCGGTGTGTGGGTGCCTCGTCCATATGGCCCTGCCCTGGGGTTGGAGGGTCATGGGCACAAAGCACCTATGTATGCCCAGTGGCATAGGCTCCAGGGACTCTGAGCCCTGGTGGGTTTCTCTGTCCCCCGGCTTTGCAGGCCTCGTGCACCTGGAGGAGCTGATAACTTCAGGGACCCCACCCCCCACCTCAGGGAGCAGCATGCCCAACAGCAGCAGAGACCCCTGTTAGGAGCCCAACAATGAGACTCCTGCTGGCAGAGCAGCTCGAGAGCCGCCCCCAGGCTGGGCCATGGCAGGAGCAGGAGGATTCGAGCCCAGCCTGCAGTGTGAGATGCAGTGTGAGATGGCTGGGGCTGCCCTTGGAGATCATCCCTGAGAGTGCTGCTAGACAAGGGCTGCTTGAGGGTCAGAGACAGCTACCCCTGAGGGTGTGTTGGGGCGGGGATGGGCCCCAAGATGTGCTCACACAGTATAGGGGGCTAATCCTGATGCTGTCTCTGCCTCAGAGGGGTCTGGAGTGCAGGACTGTCTGTCCCCTCAGCCTTGGGCTTCCCTGCTACAATTCTGCTGATGTCCCTCAGTCCTGACCCACAGTCTCCCCACTACACGAATGCTCTAGATTATTACCCTTATGCAAACAGACAGCTGGCCACAGATTCTGCACTGATATCAAGGGACATGGTCTGTTGTCCATGTCCCGGGAGGCACGCCGCTCCTGGCTGCAGAGGGCACTCTTAGAATCCTAGCATATCAGGGTTGGAAGAGATCTCAGGAGGTATCTAGTCCAACCCCCTGCTCAAAGCAGGACCAATCCTGAGACAGATTTTTGCCCCAAACCCCTAAATAGCCCCCTCAAGTATTGAACTCACAACCCTGGGTTTAGCAGGCCAATACTCACACCACTGAGCTATCCCTCCCCTCTTTTCCTCTGTTTTAGCATTTTATTAACCTAAGCCTTACAGGCCTGCACAACTCGTAAAACGGCGAGGGCCAAAACCCCCTGAGCGCCTTCAACTCCCACCCCCCAGCGCCACCCAGCCCCCCCGAAACACAACACACACCTCCCAGCACCATCCGCCCCACAGAAACAACCCTCCCAGCACCGCCGAAACAGCCCCCCCCGCCAGCGCCACCTGCCCCGCGGAAACAAACCCTCCTTCCCCAGCGCCACCCCACTGAAACAGCAGTATTGAACCTCGGTAATATGTTATAGCTGGCCCCTAAGGTAGTATAATTAAGGTAAAAGAAAAATGTCTTTTTGCTAGAAGTAGAATAAGATCTTCCCCCCACTTTGTAATCAATTGCCCTGTTGAATGAATGAGGTGTGAATGAGGAAGGCGTGGAAGGCAGGCACCTCCAGACAGGTGCAACCCTTGGAGAGGGCAGGGCCGGCTCTAGGATTTCTGCCGCCCCAAGCAAAAAAATTTTTGGCCGCCCCCCTTTTCTTTTTCATGCCCCTCTGCCCCCGCCACCGCCCCAGCTCCACCCCTTCCAAACACCTTCCCCAAATCCCCAGCACCGCCTCCTCCCCTGGCGTGCCGCATTTCTCCCCCCGCATTGCTTTCTGCGGGCCCCCCATGACCTCCCGCCCTAGCTCACCTCCACTCCGTGTGCTCCCCCAGGCATGCCACCGCTCCGCTTCTCCCCCTTCCCTCTCAGGCGAGGGAGGGCGGAGAAGCGGAGCAGCAGCGCGTTCAGGGGAGCAGGCGGAGCAGAGGTGAGCTAGGGTGGGGAGGTGCAGGAAGTAACGGGGGGGGTAGAGGAACCACTGCCCGCTCCAGCTCACCTCCTTTCCACCACCGCCGCCTCCCCCAAGCGCCCACTGCTCGGCTTCTCCTCCCTCCCAGCCTTGCTGCGCGAAATAGTGGTTTCACGCGTGGCAAGCCTGGGAGGGAGGGGGGAGAAGTGGAGCGGCGGAGCGTTCACGGGAGCAGGTGGAGCGGAGGTGAACTAGGGTGGGGGGGCGCAGGAAATAACGGGGGGGTAGAGGAACCACTGCCCGCTCCAGCTCACCACTGCCGCCTCCCCCGAGCGTTCGCCGCTCGGCTTCTCCTCCCTCCCTCCCAGCCTTGCTGCGTGAAATAGCGGTTTCGCATGTGGCAAGCACCTGCTTGTTCTGCTGGTGCCTGGAGCCGGCCCTGGGAGAGGGGATGGGAGCCAGACCAGATCAGTAGAATAGGTCAGCCACCGATTCGCCACTTGCCTCCTCAGCCTCCCTCCCCCGGCTCACCTACTAAGCCCCCCTCCCCTGCCGCCAGCTCAACTTCCCCCCTGCCACTGCCCTCCCGCTCGCCTCCTCAGCCCCCCATGCACCTGGCTCACCTACTCATTCCCCGCCACTGCCTGCCCGCTCACCTACTCAGCCCCCGTCCCTCACGCGCCGCTTGCCTACTCACCCCCCCGCGGGCCACACAGTGAGCCCCCGCGGGCCGCATGCGGTCCTTGGGCCGCATGTTGTTCAGGCCTGACCTAAGCGACCCAGTGCCTTTGGCGGGTTCCTGATTTTCTGTGATGCCTGAAGCTATCACCGGGTGCTAGAACTTATTTGGTGGTAGGGCATAGAAATATACAGAATTCTGCTAAGTTAAAAACATGGTGTTGGGCCTGTTTGAACAGATGGGCAAGTGAAGGTCTGACATGCTGTTGAACATAATGGAAAGGGTCCTTTCTGGGGCGGTCAGGTCTGATTTCAACCTGCCAAGGAACAAACATGACAATGGCACCTTCTGAATAAATGGATGTCCCAGGGTCCAACAGGCTAGAGAATCTGACAGATCTGGCCTTTGTTGGGGTCCAGTTTCTGTGTTCAGTGAGCTCAGCAGTGATCTACTTGTGGCCACGTGAAAGGAATCGCTAGACTATGTCACTGTGCAATACCTAACACTGGCCCTAGCGGAGTGCATGGGCAAAATGGTGTCCAACATGCCATTGAATACAATGGAAGCAGCCCTAAGCCAAGCGCTGACTGTAACCTGAGACATAATCCTAACCCTAACTCAAGCCCTGTTGTAATAATTGAGTGGCACAGTCCAGGACAACTGCACCTGTATTCCCATCTATGATGCCTCAAGGGCGTCCTCTCTAGGCCCCTGGCTCCTCACATGTCTCCACTATTGGGTCGAGACCCGCGTCTCGCTCCCTCCTGCCATTGGGTTTTCCAGGCTGCACAGCTACCTGCCTACACTGTGATATCCTGAACAAGCCAGATTGCCTGAGCAGGCCAGCATCTCTGCTTTGCTTTCTCTTTAGAGGCAATAAACAGCGTAACTGCCGCAGTTATAAGGTACCACCCAGCACTTGTTAAGCTAACAAGCTCACCAGAGATCAGCCCCCGTTCCAGCAGGGGCTGTGGGAGGAGCCAGTTCTTCTAATCACACAAAGGCTTTTTCCTGTGGGGTTATAAATTCATAACAGCCTCAGTTCAGAACAAAGACCTCCATGAATGAGTCACTCTGCCCTTGGGCTTGGGCTTCTGACCTCCAGACTCCAGGAACAGGTGATCAGCAGACAATGGGCCCTGGCTGGGTTTTAGCATAACTTGGGGGGAAGGAATTTGCTTTCACCTCCCTGTAGATATTTCCCAGGAAATCTACTTCACACATATTGTCCCAAATAACCATTCTTGTCTGCCACATATTTCAATGTGTCCTTTCATCATCCAGGCCCACAATGCTATGTAACCTTTGCATTTCATACAACGGACTCCAAAGACATTTAATGAAGTAATTGCTACGCTAGGCTGAGAGCTTCCTAAGGAGGCTCTCACCTGCACGGCCAGCTCCTAAGTGACAGAGGAGCTAGTGAACAGTAGCAGCAAACAGGGGAGTTTTGTGAGGGAGTTCTCCGGGGCAAGGAGAGACTATGTGATCCTTGGGGAGAGTTTGCTGTGTGTTAGTTTGTTTGTTGTAGGCTTGTTTGCTTGCCCTGTGCTTGCTTGAAGTTTCTAGTGGGGCTGTTTTGGAGGCTGGGTGTTGAGCAGCAAATAGGAGTTTAGAGAGGGAGTGTGAGAGGCAGATACACCCAATAAATATACTCTACATAGAATCATAGAATCATTGAATATCAGAGTTGGAAGGGACCTCAGGAGATCATCTAGTCCAACCCCCTGCTCAAAGCAGGACCAATTCCCAACTAAATCATCCCAGCCAGGGCTTTGTCAAGCCGGGCCTTAAAAACCTCCAAAGAAGGAGCCTCCACCACCTCCCTAGGTAACGCATTCCAGTGCTTCACCACCCTCCTAGTGAAATAGTGTTTCCTAATATCCAACCTAGACCTTCCCCACTGCAACTTGAGACCATTGCTCCTTGTTCTGTCATCTGCCACCACTGAGAACAGCCGAACTCCATCCTCTTTGGAACCCCCCTTCAGGTAGTTGAAAGCAGCTATCAAATCCCCCCTCATTCTTCTCTTCTGGAGACTAAACAATCCCAGTTCCCTCAGCCTCTCCTCATAAGTCACGTGCTCCAGACCCCTAATCATTTTTATTGCCCTCCGCTGGACTCTTTCCAATTTCTCCACATCCTTCTTGTAGTGTGGGGCCCAAAACTGGAGAGCGCAGTAGGGAAAGCGCTCCAGTCTGTCCACACTGACAGCTGCAAGCACACTGATGTGGCCACATTTGCAGCGCTTGAAGCGGCATTGGGAGTGATGCATTATGGGCAGCTATCCCACAGACCACCTCTTCCCATTCTGGCACTGTGGCTTACAGGGCATTCTGGGTCCTGTCCCAATGCCTCATGATGCATTGGTTCGCATCCCAGCAATCCCTGTGCTTCGTCCACATTTGGCTCCATCTTTCAATGTTTTATGTGCAGTGTGCTCTGTCTTCCCTTTTGGTCTGCGGGAATGGAGACCGAACTGCTGAGGAACATGCTGATGAGTCTCACCAGCACATCACATTTGGCAGTCGAGTTACTCCTTAAGATCCAAACTGACAGTGAGGAGTCAGACGATGAAGTCATCTCGTGTAACGCATATGACACGTGTTTGCTTGTGGCATTCACGGACATGCTCACCACCATGGAATGCTGCTTTTGGGCTCGGGAAACAAGCACTGAGTGGTGGGATCACATCATCATGCAAGTCTGGGATGACAAGCAGTGGCTGCAGAACTTTTGGAGGAGAAAAGCCACTTTCATGGGACTGTGTGAGGAGCTCGCCCAACCCTGCATCGCAAGGATACCAGATTGAGAGCTGTGAAGAAATGGGAGGCTATTGCAATCTGGAAGCTGGCAACTCCAGACAGCTACCGATCGGTTGCTAACCAGTTTGGAGTGGGAAAGTCTATCATTGGAATCGTGTTGATGCAAGTTTGCAGGGCCATTAATCGCATCCTGCTAATAAGAACCATGACTCTGGGTAATGTGCAAGACATTGTGGTTTGCTTTGCACAAATGGGTTTCCCTAACTGTGGAGGGGCAATAGATGGGAGGCATATTCCAATTCTGGCACCAGCCTACCTAGCCTCCGAGTACATTACTTGGAAGGAGTATTTCTCTATGGTTCTCGAGGTGCGTGTGGATCACCGTGGGCATTTCATTGACATTAACGCAGGCTGGCCCAGAAAGGTGCATGATGCACACATCTTTCAGAACGCTGGCCTGTTCAGGAAGCTGCAAGCCGGGACTTTTTTCCCAGACCAGAAGATCACCGTAGGGGAAGTCAAAATGATCATTGTGATCCTGGGAGACCCCGCTTACCCTTTAATGCTGTGGTTCATGAAACCCTACAGAGGGAGCCTTGACAGCAGCAAGGAGTGGTTTGACAGCAGCAAGGAGTGGTTCAACAACAGGCTGAGCCGGTGCAGAATGACTATGGAGTGTGCTTTTGGCCATTTAAAGGGCCGCTGGTGCTCTCTGTATAGGAAGCTGGACTTGGCCGATGACAGTATCCCCGCGATTATATCCATGTACTGTACCCTCCATAACATTTGTGAAGGGAAGGGTGAAAGCTCCACTCAGGCATGGAACTCGGAGGTTCAACACCTGGAGGCTGAATTTGAACAGCCAGAGAGCAGGGCTATTAGAGGGTCCCAGCGTGGGGCTGCAAGGACGAGGGATGCCTTGAGGGAGCAATTTGAGGCTGAAAGCCACCAGTAATGTCTGGTGCACTGCACGAGAGTGAAGTGCAGTGGTTCCAATGTTAGTAGAAATCTGTGTTTGTGACGCTGACTTGCAGTGTCTGTTGCTTTCCTGGGCTAAGGTATCTTTTACTTTATGCAACTAAAAAGTATGTTTTCAAAGCCAAAAAATCCATTTATTGAAAAGAAAATTCATTTATTGAGAAAAAAACACAACTGCTTGGGATACAGAAAGGGCCAGGGGGTGGGGTGGGGAACGGGACAATCACAGACTTGCGTATGTCCTGTTATCATACTCAGCCTTCCTGTCTGGAGTGCTGTGCAATGAGTGCTGCACTTCAGGCTGGCTATACTGCATGGTGATGGGGGTTGAGTGCAGTTGATAAGGGTCGTAGTTTTCGGGGCTGGGTGGTAAAGCTACAGCTGTTGGAGGCAGCTGGGGGCGGTAAGAACCCGGATGTTGGGGAAAGTGGGTTGGAGGTGACATGAGGGCACAAGGGAAAGAGTTTTGGGACAAGGGCTGCAGGGGGGGGGAGCATGGTAGTGCACCACATGCATGGCTATGAGCGCCTGAATAGAGTCCTCTTGCTGCTCCTTGATGCTTATCAGCCTATCCGTGCTTTGCTGCCAGAGCACCGTGTTTTTCTGCCAGTGCTCCTCATTCTGGTGGCGGATCCTCCTTTCACTCTCCCTCCACTCCTGCACCTTTAGATTCTCATTAAGTGACTGCTGCATTACTTCATGCAGAATGTCTTCTTTGCTTCTATGTGGCCTCTTCCTGATTCTTTGCAGTCTCTCGGCCGGTGATAACACGGATGGCTGAGATCTCAAGGTTGCATCTGTAAAGGCAAAATGCAACACTTAACAGAGGCAGCATTGTTCACACCAGACAGAGCAATGATTCCCCCCTCCACTGAAAGAGGGCAAGCACAGTCTACACAATAGCATAATTTGCCCATCCCAAAGTGAGCGAACGTAACCCACGGCAGCCTCAGAATGGTGAGTAAGCACAGGGTAAAGGGGGACTGATAGTTTCATGGCTGTACTGTCCTCTAGGTTTCTGTGCCTTGGGGAGAGCCAACAGCTTCAGGGGGCACCTACACTGAACACTGTCCCAACATTTTCCACAGGAGTTCGTCCTGGACGATATCTCACTGCTGAGGGTGACCTGGGAAGCAAGGGAGGGTCTTCTACTACAATGCGGCTTCCGCCCTGGCCCATATGCAGCTTGCCTGTGTGCAGCAATGGTCCCCCCGTCTCTCACGGCAGTGGCGCAGACATGTTAGCCTGACTGGGACAAGGACCACAGTGACTCTCCCAGTAAACCTGCACAAGCACATTGCCCAAGCTGTGGATGAGACCTTTGGCCTCAGTGATATCTTCAATTACTGCGATGTGAAAGAGCACATCAATGCCCTATTCCACATCTAAGCATGCATGCAGCCCTAACCCTCCTCACCCCAAAAGCCCGCACCAAACAACTTCCTTCCCCACCCCGCAAAAAACTGCTTACCGGGAACCTCCTCTGGTGTTTGTCCTTCCGCAAGCAGCGGCCGGCGCGACAGGCTACCTTCCTCCTAGCTTGAGAAGAGCTCCTAGCTGCATGCCTTGAGGGATTCCGGGGTGTCTTCCTCCCCCTCAGCACCTTAGCTCCCGCTTTCCTCCTCGTCATCCTTCTCCTGCCTTGTTGGACTGGGTTCTGAAGTGTCCATGGTGGGCCTCGGAGTGGAGTTGGGGTCGCCCCCAAGTATCACGTCCAGCTCTTTGTAGAAATGGCACGTTGCGAGGGCAGCACTGGAGCAGTGGTTTGCCTCGTGCACTTTGTGGTAGGCATTCCACGGCTCCTTCGCTTTAACCCTGCACTGCAGGGCATCCCAGTCATGGCCCTTTTCCATCATGTCCCTTGATATCTGCCCGAAGGTATCGTAATTCCTACGGCTGAAGCGCAGCTGGGACTGGACAGCTTCCTCCCCCCAAACACTGATGAGGTCCAGCACCTCGCCATTGCTCCATACTGGGGATCGCCTGGCGCATGGAGGCATGGTCACCTGGAAAGATTCGCAGACAGCACTCCGTGCCTGGCTGAGCAAACAGGAAAAGGATTTTCAAAATTCCCAGGGAATTTGAAGGGCGGGTCTGACAGTTGGTCACCTGAGGGCAGGGCAGTAGAGTTCAAACTGATGACCAGAGTGGCTAAAACAGGCATTGTGGGACATTTCTGGAGGCCAATCACAGCACATTAACAGACCAGGGCGTCCACACTGGCGCTGCAGTGCTCCAGCGAGGGCACATGAAACGTTATTCCTCTCGCCGAGGTGGATTACCAGAAGCGGAGTCAGAGCACTCTACATGCCTTGCCAGTGTGGACAGGGAATGAATTAGAGTGCACTGTGGGGCTTTAGTGCGCTCTAACATGCATGTGTAGCCAAGCCCTTAGAGTTCTGTCCATAGGCATGTCCCTGCATACCTTGCTGAGTCACAAGGCATATCTGCCTTCTGTCAATGGGTGAATTGTATAGCCGATGGTCCTTAATGGGCCATCAAAGCAGGGTAGGCAGAGCTGACACCAACTTGTCTGGGGTGTGACCCAGAAGCATAGCACAAGTTTGAAATACAGACAGTATAGAGCCAATATTCATAACTTCAACTACAAAAATGATACACACATATAGACAGCATAATCATAACCAGCAAACCATAACCTCTCCATAACCCCCTTACACGGCAACCTTTATACAATATTTGCTGCAAATAAATAACAGTGGTCACAAAAGTGATCTACACAGTTACAGATTATGTCAATAACATCACACGCCCAATGCAAAATTGATGCAGGAAGGGATGACACAAACATCACTGACTGCATCCCAAGAGATTCCCATCTTTGGGTCTGTCTCCCTACAGCTAGTATTGGGTCAGAAGCCATAACAGTGTATAACAGAAATGGTTTATTTAAGTCAAGGTACAAACTCAAGGTAAGAACATTGGTTAGAACAATAGTCCAGCATGGTTCCTGCATGTCTCATGTGATCTTGCCAAGAGCTAAAGAAAACAGCTACACTTCTACCCCAATATAACGTGACCCAATATAACACAAATTCGGATATAACGTGGTAAAACAGCGCTCCAGGGGGGCGGGGCTGCGCGCTCCGGTGGATCAAAGCAAGTTCCCTATACCGTGGTTTCAGCTATAACGTGGTAAGATTTTTTGGCTCCTGAGGACAGCGTTATATCGGGGTAGAGGTGTACTTTATCTATACAAGCTCTGGCAAATGTTTGGAACCCAATTAACATTAAATCAATGTAGATATTAATGTTGTTCATAGTACAGGAATCTTGGCATGTAGCTGTGAAAGCAATATGGCAGTGTGCCTCAGTTTCCCTTTTCATACAGCACATTAGGTCTGGAATGTCTTTTCCCCTGTGGAAAGTTCCAATACTGTTTACAGCATTAACTGTGAAACATCAGTATAACAAGGCCTTTTAACATAAAGTGTGTTCTCATGTATTCCTTTTAACATGTTCAAGGGATTTTTCAAAAGATTAGGCATATTGTAATTTTTACAGTTCTTGGTAATAGCAACACATTAGTTACAAAAAGTACCATTAGC
This sequence comes from Trachemys scripta elegans, assembly GCF_013100865.1. Classification (NCBI taxonomy): domain Eukaryota; kingdom Metazoa; phylum Chordata; order Testudines; family Emydidae; genus Trachemys; species Trachemys scripta. The sequence goes on from NW_023260511.1 coordinate 5,212,230, forward strand.
AATAACAACAAATTCATTGCAAGGGTGCATTTACAATCATGTTTGTTATTCCATACCTTTGGCCCAATACCATTGGGGTTTGGCATTTTAGGGTTAACCTGTGGCTTCCCTTTGCAAAAGTAAGTTCTCTCATAGACTAATAGACTAAGGTCAGAAGGAACCATTATGATCATCTAGTCTGATCTTCTGCACAACACAGGACACAGAATCTCACCCACCCATTCCTGTAATAAACCTCTAACCTGTGTCTGAGCTATTGAAGTCCTCATTCATGGTTTAAAGACTTCAAGGTGCAAAGAATCCTCCAGCAAGTGACCCATGCCCCACGCTGCAAAGGAAGGCGAAAAACCCCCAGGGCCTCTGCCAATCTGCCCTGGAGGAAAATTCCTTCCCAACCCCAAATATGGCGATCAGAGAAACCTTGAGCATGTGGGCAAGACTCACCAGCCAGACACCCAGGAAAGAATTCTCTGTAGTAACTCAGGCTGGGTCTACACTACCCGCCTGAATTGGCGGGTAGAAATCGACCTCTCAGGGATTGATTTATCGCGTCCCATCGGGATGCGACAATCGATCCCTGAATCGACGCTCTTACTCCACCAGCGGAGGTGGGAGTAAGCGCCGTCGACGGGAAGCCGCAGAGGTCGATTTTGCCACCATCCTCACAGCGGGGTAAGTCGGCTGCGATACGTCGAATTCATCTATGCTATTCACGTAGCTGAATTTGCGTATTTTAAATCGACCCCCCCTGTAGTGTAAATGTAGCCTCAGATTCCACCCCATCTAACATCCCATCACAGGCCATTGGGCATATTTACCGCTAATAGTCAAAGATCAATTAATTGCCCAAATTAGGCTATCCCATTATACCATCCCCTCCATAAACTTATCAAGATTAGTCTTGAAGCCAGATATGTCTTTTGCCCCCAGTGCTCCCCTTGGAAGGCTGTTCCAGAACTTCACTCCTCTGATGATTGGAAACCTTGGTCTAATTTCAAGTCTAAACTTCCTGATGGCCAGTTTATATCTATTTGTTCTTGTGTCCACATTGGTACTGAGCTTCAATAATTCCGCTCCCTCCCTGGTATTTATCCCTCTGATATATTTATAAAGAGTAATCATATCTCCCCTCAGCCTTCCTTTGGTTAGGCTCAACAAGAAAAGTTCTTTGAGTCTCCTTTCATAAGACAGGTTTTCCATTCCTCGGATCATCCTAGTAGCCCTTCTCTGTACCTGTTCCAGTTTGAATTCATCCTTCTTAAACATGGGAGACCAGAACTGCACACACTATTCCAAATGAGCTCTCACCAGTGCCTTGTATAACAGTACTGACACCTCCTTATCTCTACTGGAAATACCTCGCCTGATGCATCCGAAGACCGCATTAGCTTTTTTCACTGCCATATCACATTGGCGGCTCATAGTCATCCTGTGGTCAACCAATACTCCGAGGTCCTTCTCCTCCTCTGTTACTTCCAATTGATGCATCCCCAATTTATAACTAAAATTCTTGTTATTAATCCCTAAATGCATGACCACACACTTTTCACTATTAAATTTCATCCTATTACTATTACTCCAGTTTTTCAAGGTCATCCAGATCTTCCTGTATGATAGCTCGGTCCTTCTGTGTATTGGCAATACCTCCTAGCTTTGTGTCATCCACAAACTTTATTAGCACACTCCCACTTTTTGTGCCAAGGTCAATTAAAAAAAGATCAAATAAGATTGGTCCCAAAACCGATCCCTGAGAAACTCCACTAGTAACGTAACAGAAGGGTAGCTGTGTTAGTCTGAATCTGTAAAAAGCAACAGAGGGTCCTGTGGCACCTTTAAGACTAACAGAAGTATTGGAGCATAAGGTTTCGTGCGTGAATGCCCACTTCATCAGACGCAAGTAATGGAAATTTCCAGAGGCAGGTATAAATCAGTATGGAGATAACGAGGTTAGTTCAATCAGGGAGGGTGAGGTGCTCTGCTAGCAGTTGAGGTACACCTCGTTATCTCCATACTGATTTATACCTGCCTCTGGAAATTTCCATTACTTGCGTCTGATGAAGTGGGCATTCACGCACGAAACCTTATGCTCCAATACTTCTGTTAGTCTTAAAGGTGCCACAGGACCCTCTGTTGCTTTCCACTAGTAACCTCTCTCCAGCCTGACACGGAACTATGCAAAAATGAGGGGGTTAGTTAAACAGAAGTTAAAAGGTACAGTGACTAAAGTGAAATCCCTGCAACCTGCATGGGCGCTTTTTAAAGACACCATAATAGAGGCCCAACTTCAATGTATACCCCAAATTAAGAAACACAGTAAAAGAACTGAAAAAGAGCCACCGTGGCTTAACAACCATGTAAGAGAAGCAGTGAGAGATAAAAAGACTTACTTTAAAAAGTGGAAGTCAAATCCTAGTGAGGCAAATAGAAAGGAGCATAAACACTGCCAAATTAAGTGCAAGAATGTTATAAGAAAAGTCAAAGAGCAGTTTGAAGCACAGCTAGCCAAAAACTACAAAGGTAATAACAAAATATTTTTTAAGTACTTCAGAAGGAGTTGGCGGATGTGATCACAGAGCCATTGGCAATTATCTTTGAAAACTCATGGCGATCGGGGGAGGTCCCGGATGACTGGAAAAAGTCTAATGTAGTGCCCATCTTTAAAAAAGGGAAGAAGGAGGATCCGGGGCCAGTCAGCCTCACCTCAGTCCCTGGAAAAATCATGGAGCAGGTCCTCAAGGAATCAATTCTGAAGCAATTAGAGGAGAGGAAAGTGATCAGGAACAGTCAGCATGGATTCACCAAGGGCAAGTCATGCCTGACTAACCTAATTGCCTTCTATGATGAGATAACTGGCTCTGTGGATGAGGGGAAAACAGTGGATGTGTTATTCCTTGACTTTAGCAAAGCTTTTGATACAGTCTCCCACAGTATTCTTGCCAGCAAGTTAAAGAAGTATGGGCTGGATGAATGGACTATAAGGTGGATAGAAAGCTGTCTAGATCATCGGGCTCAACGGGTAGTGATCAACAGCTCCATGTCTAGTTGGCAGCCAGTTTCAAGCGGAGTGCCCCAAGGGTCGGTCCTGGGGCCGGTTTTGTTCAAAATCTTCATTAATGATCTGGAGGATGGCGTGGACTGCACTCTCAGCAAGTTTGCAGATGATGCTAAAGTGGGAGGAATGGTAGATACGCTGGAGGGTAGGTATCGGATACAGAGGGACCTAGACAAATTAGAGGATTGGACCAAAATAAACCTGATGAGGTTCAACAAGGACAAGTGCAGAGTCCTGCACTTAGGATGGAAGAATCCCATTCACTGTTACAAACTAGGGACCTAATGGCTAGGCAGCAGTTCTGCAGGAAAGGACCTAGGGGTTACAGTGGACGAGAAGCTGGATATGAGTTAACAGTGTACCCTTGTTGCCAAGAAGGCTAAAGGCATTTTGGGCTGTATAAGTAGGGGCATTGCCAGCAGATCGAGGGACGTGATCGTTCCCCTTTATTCGACATTGGTGAGGCCTCATCTGGAGTACTGTGTCCAGTTTTGGTCCCCACACTACAAGAAGGATGTGGAAAAATTGGAAAGAGTCCAGCGGAGGGCAACAAAAATTATTAGGGGGCTGCAGCACATGACTTCTGAGGAGAGGCTGAGGGAACTAGGATTGTTTAGTCTGCAGAAGAGAAGAATGAGTGGGGATTTGATAGCTGCTTTCACTACCTGAAAGGGGGTCCCAAGGAGGATGGATCTAGACTGTTCTCAGTGGTATCTGATGACAGAACAAGGAGTAATGGTCTCAAGTTGCAGTGGGGGAGGTCTAGGTTGGATATTAGGAAACACTATTTCACTAGGAGGGTGGTGAAGCACTGGAATGGGTTCCCTAGGGAGGTGGTGGAATCTCCTTCCTTAGAGGTTTTTAATGCCCGACTTGACAAAGCCCTGGCTGGGATGATTTAGTTGGGAATTGGTCCTGCTTTGAACAGGGGATTGGACTAGATGACCTCCTGAGGTTCCTTCCAACCCTGATATTCTATGATTCTATTATTCTAAGCAGGAAGCATGCTAAACAACCAGTGGCGGCCCTTGATAATTGAGATACAAAAGGAGCACTTAAAGACGATAAAGTCATTGGAGAGAAACTAAATGTATTCTTTGCTTCAGTCTTCACGGCTGAGGATGTTAGGGAGATTCCCAAACCTGAGCCGGCTTTTGTAGGTGACAAATCTGAGGAACTGTCACAGATTGAAGTGTCACTAGGGGAGGTTTTGGGATTAACTGATAAAGTCAACATTAACAAGTCACTGGGACCAGATGGCATTCACCCAAGCGTTCTGAAAGAACTCAAATGTGAAGTTGCGGAACTATTAACTAAGGTTTGTAACCTGTCCTTTAAATCGGCTTCTGTACCCAATGACTGGAAGTTAGCTAATGTAACACCAATATTTTAAAAGGGCTCTAGAGGTGATCCCAGCAATTACAGACCGGTAAGTCTAACATCGGTAACAGGCAAATTAGTTGAAACAATAGTTAAGAATAAAATTGTCAGGCACATAGAAAAAAATAAACTCTTGAGCAATAGTCAACATGGTTTCTGTAAAGGGAAATCGTATCTTACTAATCTATTTAAGTTCTTTGAAGGGGTCAACAAACATGTGAACAAGGGGGATCCAGTGGACACAGTGTACTTAGATTTCCAGAAAGCCTTTGACAAGGTCAGGGGGAGGGATAGCTCAGTGGTTTGAGCATTGGCCTGCTAAACCTAGAGTTGTGAGTTCAATCCTTGAGGGGGCCACTTGGGAATCTAGGGCAAAATCAGTACTTAGTCCTGCTAGGCTGGACTCGATGACCTTTCAAGGTCCCTTCCAGTTCTAGGAGATGGGATATCTCAATTATTATAAAAAAAATTATTATTATAAGGTCCCTCACCAAAGGCTCTTACGTAAATTAAGCTGTCATGGGATAAAAGGGAAGGTCTTTTCATGGATTGAGAACTGGTTAAAAGACAGGGAACAAAGGGTAGGAATTAATGGTAAATTCTCAGAATGGAGAGGGGTAACTAGTGGTGTTCTCCAAGGGTCAGTCCTCGGATCAATCCTATTCAACTTATTCATAAATGATCTGGAGAAAGGGGTAAACAGTGAGGTGGCAAAGTTTGCAGATGATACTAAACTGCTCAAGATAGT
>NW_023260511.1:5237116-5268516 GCF_013100865.1 Trachemys scripta elegans
AACAGCCTCAGTAACCATGGCACGGCTTGGCAGAGCCCCCATGCTGCCCTGGGCAGGTGGTGACTAGGGTTGTCAATCCTCCCGATTTTGCCGGGACTCTCCTGGAATCGGGCTCTATCTCCCAGAGGCTACAAAAGCCAAACCGGAGATTTTAGGCCACTAAAAGTGCAGCGGCACAGTGGGGTAAGGCAGTCTCCCTGCCTGCCCTGGCCCCACGCCACTCCTGGAAGTGGTGACATGTCCCTGCGCCCCCGGGGGGGTTGTCTTCACGTGTTGCCTGTGCCCTGAGCACCAACTCCGTAGCTCCCATTGGCCGGGAGCTGTGCCAATGGGAGCTATGGAGGTGGTGCCTGCAAAGTGCAGAGCCCCCTGCCCCCGCAAGGGGCCGCAGGGACATGCTGACTGCTTCTGGGAGCGGCGCAGGCCAGGGCAGGCAGGGAGCCTGCTTTGCCCCGCTGCCCTCCAACTGGGAGCCACCCGAGGTAACTGTCGCCTGGCCGAACCCTGCACCCCCTCCTGCACCCCAACCCTCTGCCCCAATCTGGAGCCTCCTCCTGCACCCAACTCCCTCCCAGAGCCCGTACCCCTCACCCCACACACCCCAATCCCTTGCCCCATCTCAGAGCCTCATCCCAGAGCCTGCACCCCAACTCCCTCCCCCAGCCCTGAGCCTCCTCCAGCACCCAAATTCTCTCCCAGAGCTTGCACCCTGCATCCCCTCCTGCACCCCAACACGCTGTCCCAGGCACAGTCTGGAGCCCCCTCTCACACTCTGAACCCCTCGGCCCAAGCCCAGAGCCCTCACCCCCTCCCACACCCCAACCCCCTGCCCCAGCCCAGTGAAAGTGAGTGAGGGTGTGGGAGAGCGAGCGACGGAGGGAGGGGGGATGGCGTGAACAGGGTGGGGCCTCAGAGAAGGGTTGGGGCAGGAGTGGGGCCTTGGGGAAGGGAAGGGGCAAGGGTGTTTGGGTTTGTGTGATTAGACAGTTGGCAACCCTAGCGGTGACAGTAACCATGGCACAGTCTGGCAGAGCCCCGAACGTTGCCCCTAGAAGATGGGGACTCTGACAGTAACTGGGGCAGGGCCTGGCACAGCCCCCCACACTTCCCGGACAGATGGGGACAGTGACAGTAACTGGAGCAGGGCCCAGCAGAGCCCCCACCCCCACTGCCCGGGCAGACAGAGACCATGACAGTAAGCATGACAGGGCCTGGTAAAGCCCCCCATGCAGTCCCCATCAGTGACAGTAATGAGGCAGGGCCCCCCCACACTACCCTAACAGACAGGGATGGGGACAGATACCAGGATGGGGCCTAGAAGAGCCTCCCCCCCCACTGCCCAGGCAGACAGAGATGGTGACAGTAACTGGGGCAAGGCCGGGAAGAGCCCCTCATGCTATCCGGGCAGACAGTGACTGTAACGAGGCAGGGCCCGGCACATAGGCGCGGGGACTAAGGGTGAAGGGGGTGCTGCAGCAGCCCGGGGTCTTGGTTGCCGGCCCTGTGCCTGGGATCCTGGCAGCTTGCCCCACATGCCCGCGACTCCGCCTGCTGCCCTGCACACCCAGGGCTCTGCTACCGCCCAGCGGCCAGGGTCTCAGTTGCCGACTCTGCACACCCGGGGTACCAGCTACCTGTCCCATGCACCCGGGGTCCCGAATGCCATGCCGCATGCACAGATCTTTGCTCCGGGGGGGGGGGGTTGTACAGGGGCAAGGGGGCTGGCTTTCAGCACCCCTACTATTAAAAACATTCCAGTGCCATTGGCCCAGCAGAGCCCCCCCCTGCCCTAGCAGATAGGGATGGTGATGGTAACCGGGGCCCAGCCCAGCAGAGCCCTCCCCCCCACTGTCTGGGCAGAGAGGACGGTTACAGTAACCAGGGCTTGGCCCAGCAGAGCCTCCCTGACTGAAGCTATTCTGGGAGATTTTTTTCCCCCAACATTATGTAATGTCATTTTCTCCAAATATCCCATTAAAATCTCCTTGCTTTCAATAGTCACTGGGAGACCAATTCTGATTCTGGGAGACTCCCAGCCAGTGCTGGAGGATTGACAACCCTAGGGGATGGTGAGAGTAACCAGAGCAGGGCCTGGCAGACAGGGTGGGGGGATGAGGACAATTTCCAAACCCTGTGTTGTGTCTGCACTGAAATGCTGTGAAACATGGATGTCAATGGGGCAGCGGGACAGGCATGGAGCCGATTCACCCCCTCACTCCCACTGGTTCACATGGCGCGGTCTACTGGACCTTAATGGGGTGACTCCTGATTTACATCATGATGAATTAGGGGAATCAGCCTCATTGACTCCAGTTTAATTACTACTGATTTACCCCAGCCGGGGAGCTGGCTGATTGATTCCAGTGGATCCACGGCCAGTCTACAATGGCAGGGGATGTGGCTGGGTTACTTTACCTGCTGCAGCTCTTCGTAAGTGATGAAGAAGAAATTCTCTTTGCCCTTCATTTCCATCCAGCCTCTGACATGATCAAACCAGGACCCATGGGGCACTGCAGGAGCAGAGAGCAGAGCGGTGTGGGGCTGTGAGTGTCAGCCAGAGAGTCAGCACAGAGGGGACTCTCATGTGGGCAGGGAACACTCCTGCCAGGCTGCGAGGGGACACCCCAATGGAGACTCCTAGAAACGTTGTTCTGGAAGGGCCCTCAAGAGGTCGTCACGTCCATCCCTCTGTGCCAAGGCAGGGCCGAGTAACCTCAGATCAGCCCTGGCAGGGGGTTGTTCAACCTATTCTTGGAAACCTCCAGTGACAGGATCCCACAGCCTCCCTAGGTCACCTGTTCCAGAGCTGAGCTACCCTTAAGAACATAAGAACAGCCATACTGGGTCAGACCAAAGGTCCGTCCAGCCCAGTATCCTGTCTTCTGACAGTGGCCAATGTCCGGTGTCCCAGAGGGAATGAACCTAACAGGTAATAATCAAGTGATCTCTCTCCTGCCATCTATCTTCACCCTCTGACAAACAGAGGCTAGGGACACCATTCCTTACCCATCCTGGCTAATAGTCATTAATGGACTTAACCTCCATGAATTTATCTAGTTCTCTTTTAAACCCTGTTATAGTCCTAGCCTTCACAACATCCTGAGGAAAGGTGTTCCACAGGTTGACTGTGAGCTGTGTGAAGAAGAATTTCCTTTTATTTGTTTTAAACCTGCTGCCCATTAATTTCATTTGGTGGCCCCTAGTTCTTACATTATGGGAACAAGTAAATAGCTTTTCCTTATTCACTTTCCCCACACCCTTGGAAAGTTTGTCCTACTATCTAACCTACATCTCCCTTGCTGCACTTTGAGCAGATTTCTTCTTGTCCTCCCCTGGGTGAACACAGAGAACAAATGATCTCCGTCCTCTTTACAGCAACCTTTCCCGTATTTGCAGACTGTTCTCCAGTCCCCCTCGGCTCCCTCCTCTCTGGACTAAACACACCCTATTCTTCCAATCTCTCCTCATAGGTCGGGGTTGCCAAACCACTTATAAGTTTTGTTGCTCTTCTCTGGCTTCTCCCCAGTTTCTCCCTGTCTTTCCTGAAGACACAGTCCCCCAGCTGAGGCCTCACCAGTGCTTATAGTGGGACAATGTCCTGGCAGACCACTCCTGTTAACATCCCCCAGAACAATAGCAGCCTTTTGCGCAGCTGTCCCATTGCTGACTCACATTGAATTCGTGTGGTACTCTAACCCCCAGACCCTTTGCAGCAGTGCCACCCCCTAGCCAGTTATTCCCCACTATGTAGCTGTGCAGTTAGTCTGACATGGGTGAGGGACTCGCTGCTCACGTCACCCTAACGGGATGAGACTAAAGAGCCCCAATACCATGAGCCCCACGCCCTGGGACACAAGGAGAGACCCCCCAGGGAATGGCTAGGGGCAGGAACTGGGACCGAAGAGCTCTGGTGAATACCCCCACCCCCAGCACACACACACCACTGCCCAAGGCTGCAGAGTGATGGGACTGTGGAGTCATTGGGATCCGCTCTCTGCCCTGGCAGCAATGTAGGGCAGATTGTGTCTGGGGCTGACCAGGCTTGGATCTGGTATTGCACCTCCCATGTCCTGAGATGTCCCAGGTCCTGAAGCTGCACTCACCGTCCCCACTCAGAAAGTCCTGCAGGAACTGCTCGAAGGACTCAGGGTCCTCGTATGAGCTGCACATCTTGGAGAAATAGAAATAGGAGACCAGGACGTCCTTGGGATTGCGGAGTGTGTAGACCACCTGGAGGGGACCGAGACGTAGGCTGGGGGGGCGAAAGGCAGGGACTGGCACAAGAAATGCTGTTCTGCTATTACCTCTCCTATGGGTCAGGGAGCCCCTGAAGCGCTCTGCAGAGCAGAGCTGCCAGCATCACCCTCCCGGCCTGACTGTCCAGGGGCATCCAGTCATTGGCCCCAGAGCCAGGTAAACACCCGTGGCTCCACGGGGGCAGGGTTAAAGCACTTGGAATTCAGGCACAATCTTAAGGCTGTCCTTTGTTGCACGTGCCCCAAACCTACTCCCTATGTGTGACACTCTGTGCCCCAAAGAGACACTCTGCACCCCAATTCACCATGGTGATAGGATTAGGATAGGTTTTGTACAAAGCATGCCTTACGAGGTGTCATTCTAAAAGCCTTAATCTGTTGAACATCACTATCCTATTAAATTGTGTGTGCTATGATTGTATGTGAAGTTATGAAGTTTGGCTATGTACATGCTTCTGAAACATGTTGTGAGGTTGGGGACACCCACAAGCAGCCTTTGAGGTACAACAATAAAAAGGCCAAACAACATTGATGGCCTATTGAGGCAATACACACACTCACAAGGATTACCCCAGGAACCATGTAGAATAGAAACCTCTCAGAGATAGCACCACACAATGGGAACTGTTTGACCCAGGTCACAGCAAAAGAGCTTTCCAGCAAGTTGGAAGAAGATATAAAAGGGGGAAATGACATCATGACTGGACCTCACTCTCCCTGCAACACAACACCTGAGAATACCAGAGAAAAAGACTGATTTGGGGGGCAAGTGCTGGTGACAGGCAGGAAAGAAAAAAGCCCTGTCTCTGTATGAAACATCAGCAAATTGCTTGTACTATGTAACAGGGTGAGACACTGCATGATTCAAATCTTATTTAGTATATTAGGCTTAGACTGCATTTTTGTTTTATTTCTTATGGTAACTATCTTTGAGGTGTTTGCTATCACTTATAATCACTTAAAATCTATCTTTCTGTGGTTAATAAATTGATTTTATATGTTTTACCTAAAACAGTGTGGTTTAAGTGAAGTGCTTGGGGAAAAATCTCAGCTCAGTTAACAACGGCTTTGTGCATATTCCTCTCCAAATTGAGGGAGGGCGCAGACTGGGTAAGAACTAATATACTGTTCACGTTTTTGACCAAGGCAGGACGGTACAGCTCCGGGGTCCTAGGCTGGGGCATATTTTGGCTGAAGCCTCTCTATTGTTGGCCGGTAGAGCATTCATGAACACAGCTGGGTGTGGCCACTGGCTGTGGATGTTGCTGTGAGTGCAAGCTTGGAGGGCTTTGCAGATGTTGCCACAACATCACTGTGTGAGAGGGAACCCAGATTGGTAAAAAACAGAGGTCTCGGCTGTACTCCAGTTCCAGGTGGCACCCTGTGGGGGACCCCTCACACTATGGATCTGCATCTTAGCCCCTGCGCCCCCGGCTCTGTATCATAACCCTGACCCCCCCGGCTCTGCACCAGAACCTGACCCTTCCCCCCCCCCAGCTCTGTACTGTAACCCCCATGCGCAGCCTGCCTGGCCCACCTTGGCCCTGGAGCCAAAGAAGGATGTGGGGAAGAGCTGGATGGGGAGGTGGCAGGTCAGCAGGCGGGGTCGGGGGTAGCTCAGTGCAGACTCCAACCCCAGACGGGTAGTGAACCAGGGCACGCGGTTGGAGTTGAGGACGGCTCGGTTCCAGGCTGGGTCCCCGCCGCTGCGAATCAGGCTCAAGATCTCGATCATCCACACTGTGCCTGGGGGACAGGGGGCTCTGTCACAGGTGCCTTGCGGGGTGTGGAGCTGTCTCTGGGCACAGCATGCCTCTCTGGGCCAGTGGGGCCCACAGGACTGAGCCCCACCACCGCCCCTATAGCCATCTCAGCCTTCTCCTATAGCCCTCCCCACCATCCTCCCTATAGCCATCCAAGCCTCCTCACCCCTCCCCTATAGCCATCTCAGTGCCCCCAGCCATCCCCAACCCCCAGTAGACACAATCAACCCTCCCCATCCCCTCCCTGATAGTTGCACCGGCCACACCCAGCCCTCCCCATACCCCACATAATGGGGTTCCAGGATAACAAGTTGCCCACCTCCTTTCCAAGGCCCTCTCCCACCACCCCAACCCGGGATGATCCCCTGTCCATGCCCGCAGCTCCCTACCTGATTTGGGGTAGGTGACGTTGAAGACATCATCGTCCTGCACCTGGAACTCCTTGTGGGCAAAGTGCAGGCTCTGCTCAGAGTTATACGCAGGGGGGAACTTGATGCCCTGGTATGTGACGTACTTCACTGCCATTGCCTGGCCTCACCGTGCCTGAGATGACCAGCCCTGCAGGGAGATGCAGGAGCCTGTCACCACGCGCAAGAGTCTGCATCTACCTGACTGCAGATCTACCTCCTGCCCAGCGCTGTGCACCCTGCCGAGGGGCATTGGGCCTGCGTCTACCTGACTGCAGATCTACTTCCCCCCTCCTCCTGCCCAGCGCTGTGCTCCCCACCAAGGGGCATTGGGCCTGCATCTACCTGACTGCAGATCTACCTCCCGCCCTCCTCCTGCCCAGCGCTGTGCACCCCGCCGAGGGGCATTGGGCCTGCGTCTACCTGACTGCAGAACTACCTCCCCCTCCTCCCGCCCAGCGCTGTGCACCCTGCTGAGCGGCATTGGGCCTGCGTCTACCTGACTGCAGATCTACCTCCCGCCCAGCGCTGTGCACCCCGCCGAGGGGCATTGGGCCTGCGTCTACCTGACTGCAGATCTACCTCCCGCCCAGCGCTGTGCACCCTGCCGAGGGGCATTGGCCCTGCATCTAGGACCTGACTGCAGAACTACCTCCCCCTCTCCTCCTGCCCAGAGCTGTGCACCCTGCCAAGGGGCATTGGGCCTGCGTCTACCTAACTGCAGGCCCATTGCTCCCTCCTGGCCCATTCCCATAATACAAGAACTAGGGGTCACCAAATGAAATTAATAGGCAGCAGGTTTAAAACAAATAAAAGGAAGTTTTTCTTCACACAGCTCACAGTCAACCTGTGGAACACCTTTCCTCAGGATGTTGTGAAGGCTAGGACTATAACAGCGTTTAAAAGAGAACTGGATAAATTCTTGGTGGTTAAGTCCATTAATGGCTATTAGCCAGGATGGGTAAGGAATGGGGTCCCTAGATTCTGTTTGTCAGAGGATGGAGATGGATGGCAGGAGAGAGATCACTTCATCATTACCTGTTAGGTTCATTCCCTCTGGGGCACCTGGCATTGGCCACTGTCGGTAGACATGATACTGGGCTAGATAGACCTTTGGTCTGCCCCAGTATGGCCGTTCTTATGTTCTTATGTTCTCCCCCTTCACTGCCTGGGCAGTGCTGGTATGCAGCCCTGTAATGGGGCAGCTCCCCATCCCTGTAGGCAGGGGTTAAAAGCAGCCCTGGAGAAGGCTGTGGCTGGGAAAAGGAGTGAAAGCAGCAGAGGGAGTAGCTGATCACAGGTGTGGCCAGCCCAATCAGGCCACAGGTGGCCCTATAAAGGGGCTGTGAGCCAGGAGCTTGAGGAGTCTGACTCTAAACCTAGGGGGGAAAGGGTTAGCTTCCTGGGAGCAAGGTATAGCTGCTCCCTGACTTATGCAAGCATTCCGTGAGTCAAATTTTGTGTACGTTGGGAATGTATACCTGACAATTATGCCAAAAAAAAAAAAAAAAGCGTATGGAACTTTTTCCGTAAGTCTGGATTTGCATAACCCGGGGAGTGTCTGTACCTGAATCAGAGCAGTGCTCGGGAAAGGGAAGGGGAGCTTCAGTCTGATAAAACCCCAGGCTGCAGGCCTTGTTGAAGGCCCACAAAGGTACTGGGGCTGAGAGGGGCAGCCCGGGGATAGACAGAGGCAGCAGATCCAACCCCCTTGCCAATGATGAGTGGCCATTACAGACTGCAGTCTGCCCCAGTGAAAGGGGATTCGATGATGACTGGCAGTGGCCACTGAGGCAAAGTGGGTTTTAGAGGGTTGGGAGTTCCCCTGGGAGGGGAGACCCAGAGTGTGGGGGTACTGCTGGGGCAGAACCCTGAGGTAAAGGGCCCCAGGGTCTGTGAGGGATATGGGCATAAGGCAGACGAGACACCAGCCAGTAGGAGGTGCTCCAGAGCTGAGAAAGAGCTAATTCCCAGATGACCAGCAGGAGGCGCTACGCCAGTGAGTTGTTTCTTTGCTACGAATCCCCATGGGCATCTCCTACCCATCCCTGAGCATGCCTCACCACTGCCGTGGTGCCCCAGGCACATCTCCTTGTTGGGCCCCCCTCCCCCTGGTTACCCTCTGCCCGGTCCCCTTCCTGCTGGGTACCCCTCTTCCCGATCCCCTTCCTGCTTGGCCCTCCTCCCCTTGGTTACCCTCTGCCCAGTCCCCTTCCTGCTGGGCACCCCTCCCCCAGGCATGCCCTGCCCTGCCCCTCCCCAGAGAAGAGCTTTCCCCCTCACAGGGATTAATGGCTCACTGCATTGGGGAGTGCTTGCTCCAGCCCTGCCAGGCCCCTGGTTATAGCCTCCCTCCCACCACAAGCCATGTACCCACCTGCCCAGATGGCTCTGCCTGGGAGTAGGGGAGGCAGCAGTCAGAGTGTGAGGTCTGTGGGAGCTCAGGGGATTGACCTCTGCCAGGGAAGAGAGGCCAGAACAGAAGCTCTCTCTGCAAACCCCTGGCCTGGCACAGCTCTTGGAGATGTGGGTACGAAGGTCTGCCACGGGGAGGGATCAGGGAGCTAGGCCCTGCCCAGCCCCTGAGGCCAATGATTTCCAGGAGAGACAAAGTCCAGGTGGTCAGCCCCTTCCGGAGCACAAAGGTGGAGACACACATAGGGACCGAGTTCCCCACCCCATTCTCAGCCTATGCACCACAGCCTGCCCACTAAACCAGCTGAGGGGGTGGGTGTGTGGGCAGGGGGCGAGAATTAGAAGTTGGATAGGGATAGATAGATAGAAGGGGTGTGTGGGGAGAGAGAGATAAGATGGAGTGTATGGATACAGTCAGAGGGAGATGGCAATAGACAGACAAACATAAACAGGAGTTGCTGTGGCTATAGTGGAGGTGACTGCTGTTCCCATTCGGAGCCGGCAGGAAGGGCCGGGAGAAGATGGGTGCAGAACGTTCTGTCTGTGTGCTCAATAAAAGGTTGAAAGGGGTTTCAATGGTGATTCTTCTCAGGGGACTCGGCAGGACATCCCAGACCACACTAACAGGTTATTGTTGTAACAGTGAGCGACCAAGGATTGGTTACCACTGTAACCCTCCTTGGCCCTGGGACACCCCTGTATCGACAAAGCTGGCTCCCCCTCTCTCAGGCCCCTTTATGCTGCCAGAGGCACTGAGTGTCACCAAGAAGCTGCCCTGGGTGTCCGGTGCTAATTTAGGAAGCCATCACTTGCTCCCTGGCTGGGGTGAGTCTGGGAGAAACAGAGGAGGATCCGGATGCTGCAGAAACAGGGACGAGCCAGGCATAGCACAAGCAGGTGGCAATGACAAGCCGAAGAGCAGTGAGGCCAGGTAGGGCCCAGACACCTCTGCCCCACTCTCGTCTACACATGCCTCCACCTTCAGCTCCCCTAGTGGGGGTTCGCTGCCAGGGTCAGGACAGCTGTCTGCAGCCATAGAGCAGGGTGAGAGGGGCTAAGGGGCGGATTTTCAAGGGTATTTTGGTGGCCAGAGACGCAGATAGGTGCCTTGCGAGATTTTCAAAAGCACCTTGGCACACCTGGGCACCGCTCTGCATCTGTAGGTGCCTAAAAATCAGGCCCAAGGTGCTTTGCTTTGTTTGTGTAAGGTCTGTGTAGGGTCTTGGCCACGTGCAGGTGTGAGTGTGCACATGTCCAGCACCTGGCACCACAGGCACACAGCCGCTAGTGCTACTGCCAGGGAAGTATTAAATAACAATAAATGAGCTTTGCTCAAAGGGTGGATTCAGGAGCGCCGGCCTGTCCCTGAGCATGAAGGCTCCTCCAAGTGTGGAGGAGACAGAGGAAAAGGGGACCCCTGGCTGGGAGCAGTGGTGGATTAATCTCTGGGCTGATGGGGGGAGGGCCCTGGAAATAATCCGCCACCAAGCAGTGGAAGCCTGGAGCCCTGACCACCTGGCAGGCAGGGCAGGGGAAGCCCCACACCCCGACCCCGCTCTGCAGTAGCAGACCAGGCCAGGGGAAGCCCCCACTTTTGGCTCTCCACCCATCCCCAGCAGAAGACGCAGGGTGGCAGGGCAAGCCCCCACGCCCGACCCGCTCTCCAGCAAAAATACCAAGCGGACGAAGCGCCGGGAGAAGTTCCAGCGCCCCAACCCTGGTCCCCTGCAGAAGTGCAGGGGGTAGCAACGGAAGCCCCAGCACCCAGACCCCCACTGCAGCCCTGGGACTGGAGGAGCTCTCACTCCCTGCTGCGCCCCAGGCCATGGTACAGGGACAGAGCTTCTCCAGTCTTGGGGCCACAGTGGAGGGGGTGGGGCAGAAAGGCGCAAAAGGGGTTGCAAGGCTGCAGTGGGGGGGCGGAATGGGGGCCAGTGTTTCCTCTAATTGTTCCCACACATGTGCGGAATGAATATTGTTACGTGCACACGTCACCTCCATATTGGTGCACATAAAAAAATTCATGTGGTGGGGCTGGGGCCGAGGGGTTTGGAATGTGGGAGGGGGCTCATGGCTGGGGCAAAGGGTTAGGGTGCAGGGGGATGAGGGCTCCAGCTGGGGGTGCGGGCTCTGGGGTGGGGTTGAGGATGAGGGGTTTAGGGTGTAGGAAAGGATCCCCCCCAGCTCTCTCTCCCCCTCAGCAGCACCTGGGCAGGGGTGAGAGAGGCACCTCTCCCTGCTGCGGCAGGTCCAGGCTGGGGCTGGGTTGTGGCTGTGGGAGGGGCACATCTTCGCGCTGTGGCAGGTCCAGGGATGGGGAAGAGGCATCTCTCCCCATCACAGCCCTGAGTGCCTTTGTAACATTTAGTACGCTGCTGTGTGGCCACGCGGCCATGCAGCTTAGAGGGAATTTAAGGGGGAACCCTGGGTGGAACAGGGGCGGGCCTGAGGAAGGGGCAGAAAAGGGTGGGATATGGATAGGACCGCAGGCGGAAGGGGCCGAACTTGGGAAGGGCCGCAGCAGAAGGGGTTGGGAGGGGCCCCCACTTGCTCTGGCCTAGGGCTCCAGGGAAACTTCATCCTCCTCTGGCTGTGAGGGCCAGGATCTCCAGAAGGGCTCAGCACGGAAGGAGCCCTGTGGATAAAGCCATACCTGTGGGTGCTGAGCCCTTCTGGAGACCGGGGTCTCTCTCTCTCGCCAGTTCTGCTCCCCCACCAGCAAACTTGGCTGGCCATGCCCAGAGACCTGTCCGGGAGCCCCAGGGATGAGCTAGCTGCTGCATCTGGAGCACGGCCATTCCCCAGGTTCCGTTCCATCCCACCGCCCGCCTCCCAGGTCCTTGGGAGAACCGGCCCCTTGAGACACTTAGTACAATGCTGGTGATGCCGCAGCTGTGATGGGCAGCCTCTGCTCTCCCTGCAGCTGGAATCTGGGCATCATCAGAAGCCACTGCCAAAAGTCACGCTTCATACAGCGAGGAAACGAGCACCAGCGACATGGCTCGGCCCCCAGCACAGCGGGGGATGAACTCGGCAAGGGAGAGGGGTTTCACCAGGCACCCAAAGGTGCAGTGTCCAGCCCGGATTGTTCTAGTATTGTGCAGAGGAAGCATGTTTCTGTGTGAAACACTCCAGGAAATGCAGCGGGTAGGGTCTTTAAACAGCCTTGTTATTGTTTAATTCTGCTGTTGGCAGCTGTGCAGGAAGCCAGGGGTGGTGCCCGAAAAGCAAGGACTTCACCTAGAGTCTGCTCGGCCCAGCGCAGCAAACCACAGAGCATGCAATAGAACAGCATTGCTCAGGCCTGCTCTGCACTACAATCCCCACACTTCCCGCCATGGACTCAGCTATGCCTGCACACCCCTGTCAGCGTCCTTAATGCTGTAAGGGGCAGGGGTGTAGCTATGGCGGCAGTGGAATGCCCTCTGTCAGCTCACACTGCATCTCCACTGCTGTGTGTTGCTGGCGTAGCTATAGCATCCAAGGCTGTGTAGTGTAGACGAGCCCTCCGACTGCAAGCAGGGAGGAATACGCCCCCGCCCAACCAACAGAGCCCTGCTGCTGGGGCTAGTGAGTCACGGATGCCGGGATCCACGGAGGGACTTAGGCGCTGTGACGCTGAGGGTTGCAATGCTGGCCTTTTAGGTGCCTAGAAAAATCACAGATGCACACACTGCGATTCCACAAGGCTAGTTCAGCACTTGCACCCCCTGTGCGATGTGTGGGGAGAGATGGCAGCTGGGAATAGGATCCCCGAAGCCAGCACCCGGAGCGGCTCCCTGCCTACGGCAGCCACAGGGAGATGCTGATCAGAGGGGTGTGAGCTAAGCCCTGACCATCTTCCTGCGTTCAATGCCTGAGTCCTGGCTGCAGGGAGGGGCCTAGTGCAGTGCCCCTTGGCTAGGCTCTGCCCTCCCTCCCTCTCAGTTTCGTCAGGTCCCCTTTCAGGATCTCAAAGGCCCAACAGCATCATGATGGATCCCACAAGACAGTGGGGGCAGCAGCCGTGATGGTGAAGCTTGCTCCTTCCAGTCTGCTGCCCCCTGTCCCTGCACTCCAGTGGTGCCCCCGACGGGCCAAAGGTACACACCAGCCAGCTGTGGGTGGCTGCCACATCCCATTGGCACAAACCAATCAGGCACATTTTGGTGATTTTGAATCCCATTTCCAGAATCTCTGGGCATGTTGGCATGCCAGCCAGGACACCGTATCTCAGCCCTTCTCAGGAACACAAACCAGACCATCTGCCACCCTCCCACCTGGCTGTCTTACGTAAACAGGGGCTGAGCTGGCCTTTCACTCCTCAGACAGCTCAGTGCAGGAGCCTTGGCAAAGCCAGCCTGGCATGAGGGGTGTGCCCTGCCCTGTGCCCAGCCTCTGACTGGGGGGAACACAGGGGCATGGCCAGAATGCATTGCATAGTGGCCTTTCTCTGTCCCTAGCAGCCACATTCACAGACCACAATGTAAATTATTGCCACCCCAAGGCTGCTCTACAGGGACCAGGCAAGGGAGCACAAAGGTGGCTTAGAGCAGTGGTTCTCAACCAGGGATATGTGTACCCCTGGGGGTACTCGGGTCTCCCGGGGGGTATATCAACTCATCTAGACATTTGTCTAGTTTTACAACAGGCTACGTAAAAAGCACTAGTGAAGTCAGTACAAATTAAAATTTCATACAATGACTTGTTTATACTGCTCTATATACTATACACCGAAATGTGAGTACAATATTTATATTCCAATTGATTTATTTTATAATTATATGGTAAAAATGAGAAAGGAAGCCATTTTCCAATAATAGTGTGCTGGGCCACTTTTGTAGTTCTATGTCTGATTTTGTAAGCAAGTAGTTTTAAAGTGAGATGAAACTTGGGGGTAGGCAAGACAAATCAGACTCCTGAAAGGGGTACAGTAGACTGGAAAGGTTGAGAGACACTGGCTTAGAGCCCCCAACCTTGTGCCATCCCCAAGAGCAGAATCCCTGCGGGTCAAGGCATGGAGCCAGGCTGCCCTTCACCCAAGAGACCTGCCTCCACTGGACCCTGTAAGTGTGTGTCCATCAGCAAAGCCCCACTGCGTTCCCTAGCTGTTGGATCAGGCCCTTCCCCATTTCTGACAGCCCAGTCGCTGGGGTATGGGACATTCCCAAGCACTTTCCCCAGTGCTCAGCCCTCTTGCCGTGCCCCAGGGTGGACAGACGCCTTGTCAGAGCCACTTCTCTCAGCAGGCTGCTGATGTCTCCTGCCACACATAACCCAGCCAGGCAGAGGAGCAGCTACAGCCATTAAAGGAGCCCCACAGAGATACAGTGCGGTTGTGCCCCCTTTTGGGGTGCTGGGCACAGGGGCCTGGCAGTTTTGTTGATGTTTAAAGGTGTCTCTCTCCTTCAGCTTGTTTTTCCCACGAGGGCAGGACTTTTCTACCCGTCTGCATGCCTGGCAAGCTGCAGGGCTGGCAGGGTCCAACCACCACCGCCAGCTTGGAAGTGCCGCCAGGCCAGGGAGAGGGGCGTGGGTGTTACTGGATTCTTTAGAACGCGTTGTTCTGACTGGTGCCCATTTGACTCGGCTGCCCTGCAAACAGCTGGGAGACATGATCTCTTCGTGAAAGACTCAGCGCCCTGCCTCGCAAGTATGGGATGAGTCAGCTCACGGTCCCCTCCTCAGACTCTCCCAGCCCCACTCTCCAGCAACAGCAGGACAGATGAGTCTTGTGACCACTGTTCTTTCTAAGGTTAAAAAATAAGGAAGGACACCCCCCCACACACACACACTTATAACACAGCAACAAAACCCTGTCAGGTTCCTGGAGGAACAGCCCTGCAGGAGGAAGTGAAAATCATTTCGTTTATTTTTAACCCAACTTTAAACAGGCAGCAGATGTTTCTCTTTGTGGGTCTCCCGGAAGCCTTGTCGCAGCAAAGGGGCATTCTGGGCCACAACCAAATGAAGGGCAACCGGCTTTACACAGATCGGCTGCCTCTCGTCTTCAGTCCCCAACTGTCGGGCTGGGGGCAGGGATCGCCCGGTGCTGTTCCCAGGTCAGACTGGATGGTCAAAATAGGCCTTGGGGCCTCACAATTTAGTGATCTGGTTGGGCAAAGGCAGGCAGAACTGGTGACTAGGGATCTCTGTTTGGGGCCACCTCACCCCACAGACAGGGCCATGGCCACAAAGCCAAGGTCACCTCAGCTCTCCTGCGGGTACGTCCCCAGGCAGCTGTGAGGATGCCTCCCAGCCTGGGTAGACAGACGTGCTAGCATGATAAATACAGCAGTCCTGGGCAGCGGCTCAGGCTACATACCCAGGGTGGCTGGCTCCTCCTGCAGCACAGGCCTCTGTGGCCACACTGTGGGTAACTCAAGCAGAGCTAGCACGTGTCTGTACACTTGGGATGGGAAAGAGTCACTATTTACTGGAGTTCCCACCCACGGCCCCCTCGTCTGTCGCACTAGGTCATTCCTCTGTGCCCTCCAGGTTGGCTGCGTGGGCAGCGTAGGACGGGCAGTGGTCTCTCTGCTCAATCTGCACTTTAATGATGGACTTCTTCTGGTTGGACATGGTGGCCATCACCTGGATCTCCTGGCTGGTCACCTCCAGCTCACCATCCTTGCCATCAATGAGCCTCCTTTTCTGGAAGGAGTCGCACATGTAGGGAGGGTCGTGGCTGTACATGTAGTGGTAGAGGCGATCCATGCTGTGGAAGTGCTTCCTGCCAGTGAAGAGCTCGAGGGCAAACTCCATGTCATAGAGCATGCGGTTGAAGGGGTTGGAGAACATGAGGGCCAGGGTGAAGGCGTTGGACTCGTAGCTCAGCACCCCGACGCTCCCGCGGGCTATTGATCTTGTTTTCACAAACAGGAAGCTCCCCGCGGAGCCAGGAGGGATCAGGGGCACAAGGTCTATCTTGGCCCAGCCGCTGAAACAGTAATTCCTGGAGGAAAACACCACATGGTTCCTTCATTACACACCATCCCGAACAATAATTAATAACTGTGTCCCAGCATCAGGGGAATCCTGACCCTAGGGGCTGGGGTGGGTCACAGCCCAGCTGCTTTTCTGCAGAGGGGACACACAGGTCGCTGGACAAGAAAGCACAGCCCCACCTCAGCCTGTCCCCAGGGCAGAGGGGTCTTTCCTGCATGACCAATGCACAAGATGGTACAGGTTCCTAGCTGGTAAAATGTTATGTGGTCATGCACATTATGTTGTTAATTACAGTTTAGAGGTCATACACAGTCAGACAGACATACCATACAGCTGCATAGGAGTGTGCGTATGTGGGTATATGTGTGTGTACATGCGGGTATGTGGAGGTGGTGAACTAAATACACTGAACACCTTTACAATTAATCACACGCCTATCGCCATGTCACCTGCCCCCAGTCCATCTCCCTGGGACTTACTCGCCAACCTCCCAAGTGGCTTCCAACAGCCGTTCCCTCTCAAATCAACTGGCCAGGGGAATGTTTCCCCACGCCCTGAAAAAATGTATTTTTTACCCCTAAAATAGCCTCAGCCCTAGTCCTGGACACACAAAATATCCTGGCTTGAAGGTCCAATACAATCTTGTGCCCCTGCAGGGATGGACACTTCCAATTTAACCCAGAGGGCAGGGGGATTTGTGGTGACCCAATGGGACATACAGCGCTGACCTAATATACAGGAATGTACGGATGGGGTGTATGGGAACGGACAGACAGATATTCAGTAGCAGACACATACCCCACGCCCTGGCACATCTGTATAGACACCAGTCACAGGCTGACTTGGGAAGCCGCGTGGAGGGGGCTATGGGAACCCGCTTACCTGGGGAACTCAAGGGTCACGTCTCTGGTGTTGTTGGTTATCTGGATGCCCACACACCGGCCTACATCCACCTCCTGAACCAGCCTTTCAACGTTAGTCATCTCGCAGCAATGAGGGATTGTTCAGCAGCAGCTCCCACAGAGCACCACCAGCCCCTCTCTGGGCAGAGCCGACTCACTGAACTCCCAGCCCCTGCCTAGCACCAGGTCCAGCGCTCAGCGTGTGCTTCCTGCTAGCTGAGGTGGAGTCCACGCTTTGCCAGTTGGGGCAGGGCTGTGGACAGGCAGGATGTGGCGGGGAAGGAAGTGTGGGTGGGGGCTAATCTGCAAAAGGAAATCCGGGCTAATCAATCTCAGGGAGGCTCGTTGCAGTTCTCGACAATCAGTTTGTCCTGCTCCTTACAGGGATCTACATGACCTGTACCAGTGCAGGACGGGGACCCAGGGCACCTCCGCTGGCAGCTGAATGGGCAGCCATGGGCACACAAAGCAAACCCGTTGCTGGAGGGGCATAGGGAACGGGACGGCAGTACCAGGATCCTGTGTGCAGAAAAGGACAAGAATGGTCCAGGAGCTGGAAAAGCTCTCATACAAAGACAGCCTGGAAATCTGGGGATTGTTACCTTAGATGGGATGGAGGAGAGAGGACAGGAAAGAAGATCCATAAATAATGAAGGGTCAGCAGAGAGATGATTGGGAGCTTCTGGTCTCCCTGTCTCATCACAGAGGAAGGGGACTCTCAATGCCACTAAAAGATGGGAAATTCAAAACCAAGAAAAGGAAATCTTTTATCACATGACATGCAATTTGCCAGTTGAACTCACCGCCACAGGAAGTCATTGAGGTCAAGAATTTAGCAACAATTAAAACGAGATTAGAGGAAGTGTCACTCAGTGGCTAGCACATTGGACAGGAACTCAGGCGTCCTAGGCTGTGCTCCTGGCTCTGCCACTGGCCTGCTGGGTGACCTTGGGAGAGTCATTTTGCTGCTCTGTCCCTCAGTTTCCTCCACCATGCAATGGCAAAACTATCCCTCTGTCCATCCCCATATACACCTCTCTCCCCATCTGCCCATTCCTCCCCATACTGACCCATCTAGAGTCCATCACTGTAACGTGACACAGTGGCTCAGCTGTCCACGTGGGCGGTGGGGAGGGTAACTTGGCCCCTCTCTCAGTGGGTGCTGTGAGGCTGTAACTCACTTTGGGAACCTGAGGTGCAGCAGGCCATGGCCCTATGAAGCAGCAGCAGCTGTACAGACTGTTTATCTGCATGTATCGTTTTTGTATCTGAAGCTGGGAATATTGACCATGTCTCTGTATTTCAAATGTGCTGCATTAGGTAAGGCCAAACAATGTTAGTGACTTATTGAGGAAATGCACACAAGCATAAGGATTACCCCAGGAACTGTGTGCAATAGAAACCTCTCGGAGATAGCGCAACACAAGGGGAACTGTTTGCCCCTTGAAAGCCAAGGCAACTTGTGCCTTAAGAATCTGCCAGCCTGTTTATCACTCAGGGTGAGAATTTGCTAATTTGTATCCTACCTATCTAGTGTGTTAAGCTCAGTTTGCCGCTTTTGTTTATTTACTAAGGTAATCTGTTTTGTTCTGTTTGCTATCCCTTTAACCACTTAAAATTTATCTGTGTTAAGAAGAGGGTCTGAAACATAAGGCCATGTATTAGAGG
Source organism: Trachemys scripta elegans (assembly GCF_013100865.1). NCBI lineage: Eukaryota > Metazoa > Chordata > Testudines > Emydidae > Trachemys > Trachemys scripta. Next base: position 5,255,455 of record NW_023260511.1, read on the forward strand.
CCTGGTATGGGGCCTGAGGCCTGGGCTAAAGTAGTCAAAACCTTGCTGATAATAAGGAAAGTTAAATTGTGAACAAGAGGCAGGCCCTCTATTTATATAGAAATAGATCCAATTTGGCAAGCACGGGACTGGTATTGCAAAAAAAACATATTCCTAAGAGGTGCTAGGCACAAAGCACTCACACAAAACATTCCAGAAAGGTGGTACCAGAACACCCCAATAAACACATTCCCCAAAGATAACAGGAACACGCCGACCTATCTTAAGGATAAGGTCAGGATAACAGCATGATGAATAGAGATGTTTTGATCAAACCTACAGGTACAAGGCAGTGGGTGGCACCCTGATACCTCAAGGGTGATATGTAACTTGTTTATATTGGTGTATAAAGATGTATCTCAGAGGGAGTGTCTTTGTCCAGCCAAGGGGGCAGTGGAAAGTCCTGCCACTGACTGAGCTGTGCCTATTGTCATGGGCATACATGTGCTAGTGTATCTGTAGACATTGACCCGGAGAGCTAGGATCGTGCTTTGCTTACAATAAATCTGACCAAGCACGTTCGCACCTTAATGGATTTTGTGGTCATTGGGTGGTTTGCTCAAGATCTGCTGTGCCAGCTATCTGCGCAGAGATGGGACCACACACACACACACACACACACACACACACACAGCCGAACATCTGACAAAACTACCTTTCATAGTTGTTTTATTTTGTTTATTATTAAGCCCAGTTTATGTAATTTCTAACTGTGGGGGGCAAGAAGTCGTGCACATCTCTCTTCACACTGAGGAAGGGGGCAGATTGTTATGAGCTTGCACTGTGTAAGACAGTATTATTTGGGGTTTATCTCCCAAAAGGGCTGTGCATGTGAGTGCTGGGGGAATCCTCTCACACAGAGCTGACTTCAGTCTGTGTCTGCAGTGGGGTGTGGCCCTATCTGTGTGTGTGTGTGTGTGCTGCAAGAGACCAGAGAGCCTAATTCAGCAAAGCAGGGAGAGGGAACCCAGGCTGGTCGAGCAGGAGAGTCCCAGTGAAATCCGAGTACATCAGGTGGCATCCCAGAAGGGGGGTCTAACCCATCACAGTGATGCAGCGAGCAGGGTGGCAGCGTGCTTCCAGGAGTGGGAGAGGCAGAGTCAGGCCTCTGCCTAACTGAAAGCCACAGGTCCCCAGGGCCGGGGGCAGGAGGGATGTTTTCAATGTCTGAGGACATTATCCCAAGTATTAGCTGTCAGGAATTTGCAGCTAAGCGAAAGACTGACCTGCTCTAGAGAGCATAAGGAAGTGTGTCCTAGAGGGAACTCCAGGAAGGTGGGGGGGGGGAGAGAAGTTTTTTGAAGAGGACAGGAAACTGTATAGGGAGGCTCCGATGGGAAGGAATAATTGGTTGTACCAGCCAGCAGTGGAGGGAATTAATGCTGCTGGTAACTTGGGGGTACAGAGGACGTATGCAGGCTAAGGAGGAATTTCTACTGGCCAGGAATACAGAATGATCTGAGCAGTTATTGCAGTTCTTGTGTGGTATGTCAGGAGAGGGAAAAACCTGTAGGACCCCCGAGGGCTCCCCTGCTTCATAGAATCATAGAATATCAGAGTTGGAAGGGACCTCAGGAGGTCATCTAGTCCAACCTCCTGCTCAAAGCAGGATCAATCCCCAACCAATCCCCAGTCTTCCCTTACCTGTCATACAGGAGGCATTCCTGAGGGTGGCAATGGACATTGTGGGTCCAATGCCGTGCCCCACTCGGAGAGGGAACAAGTATATCTTAGTGGTGGTGAATTTTGGCACTAGATATCCTGAGGCAGACGCTCTGTCCAGTATAGAAGCTGAGACAGTGGCAAGAGCCCTGCTCACTATATTCAGCAGAGTTGGCTTCCCTAAGGACATTTTGTCTGATCGGGGGCAAACTTTATGTCGCAGTTGTTCAACAAGCTATGGAAGGTGTATGGCGTGAAACACCTTAAGACTGCCCCTTTCAGCCCCCAGGCCAATAGGTTGGTGGAAAGGTTCAATAGGACCCTAAAATCCATGCTGGGAATGTATGCCAAGAAAAGAGGCCACAGTTGGGACGAGTTATTGCCATTCCTGCTTACAGGGAGGTACCCCAAGAGTCCATGGGGTTTTCTCCATTTGACCTTCTATATGGAAGAAAAGTGAGGGGACCAAAACACCTCCAAGAAAGTCAGGCCAAACAAAAGGTGTGGTATGATAAAAATACTTGTAAATGCAATTTTGGCATAGGAGACTTGGTGATGGTATTCAACCCTGCGAAAAGGTTCAAAAGGCAAAACTCCTAGGAGGGGCCCTACGAGGTGGTAGAAGTTGCAAATGAGGACACGTATCAAGTTAAAAAGCCCCACAATGATACTGTTCCCCAACTTGTACATGTGAACTGGCTCAAAGCCTTCCATAGTAGAGAGGCTGGAGTAAGCATGATCTGTTGAGTCAAAGGGGAAACTGAGGCACACCCACTCACTGATTTGATGAATGAATGACGAGATGGGTCAACTCTGGAAAGTATAAAAATCTGTAATGAATTAACACCAGTCGAAAGGCGGGGAGGTGTTGTAAGTGCTGCAAGGGTAAAGCAAGGTATTTTCCAACTAGCCAGGGAAAATGCACTTGCTGTCCCATAGAACCCTCACAAAAGGGACACAATCCCTTCCCCCCCTTCCAGGCCTTGCAGGGCCACTGGTAAGGTGAAAGATCAAATTCGTACAGAGATACAAAATATGTTGGCCATGGGAGTAATCAGGGAATTTGACCACTCATGGGCATCCCCTGTGGTCTGGTCCCCAAAAGGGATGGCACTGTAAGATTTTGTGTGGGCTATAGAAAACCTAATGCTGTTACTGTAACAGACGCATACCCCATGCCAAGAATTGATGATATGCTGGATGTGCTGAGCCAAGCCAAATATCTCAGTACTTTTGATTTAACTAGAGTTACTGGCAGATCCCTCTGGAGGAAAAGGCAGAACAGAAATTTCCTTTTATCACTGATATGGGGCTCTATGAACTCACAGTGTTACCTTTTGGTTTGGTAAATGCTGGTGTAACCTTCCAGAGATTGGTCAACAAAGTGTTAAATGGTTTACAGAACTATGCAAGGGCATACATAGATGACATCGCTGTATTCAGCAACACCTGGGACCACAAGGAGCACCTGGGGGTTCTGCTATCAAAATTCAAGGAGGTTGGTCTAACCATAAAACCCTCCAAGAGCAAGATAGGGACAGCCAAAGTCCCTTATCTTGGACATTGGGTCAGGTGAGGGGTGCAAATATCCTCTGACCCTCTTAAGGTGGAAGCCATTGTCAAGTGGCCTGTGCCCCAAATGAAGGTTCAGTTCTTCATAGGTTTGGCAAACTATTACAGGAGTGTGGAAGTAGAGAAAAGGATAAAGGGAATTTGAATGCAGATATCTTCGTTTCTAGAAATAGAGCAAGAGTCAGGCTAACACTAGCTCTAATAACGTGAGATTTCAGGCAAGGCCTGGGCAAGTGGAAAATGAGTGGAAAAGAACTGTAAGAGATACTGTTTTTCAATCTTGTGTTAGATAAGAATGGAACACAGACTGTAGCAGGAACTGCTGAGAAAAGTAAGATATCAGAAGGAATATGTATAAACAAGATGCGGCTGTTGATCATTATTGTCTGTAACAAAAGGTATAAATGCTTGCCCTAATTGTTTATCTAACGGAGACCTGCCCGTGTGTACTCTCCCATGCTTATTGCAATTGCTGGAAATAAAGCTGCCTCTGGCCTGTTGCTTCAAACTCAGAGTGAGGACTTTGTTTTCCTCCACAGGAGGTTTGGGGGGGAGTTCAGCAACATTGTATCCCCAATCACAGACTTATCTAAAAAGCACCAACCTACTCAGGTGATTTGGTCAGAGGAGTGCCAGAAGGGTTTTGATAAGGTAAAGGCACCCTTGTCTGCAGAGCCTGTGCTGGCCAGCCCTGACTTTGATAAGATTTTTGAATTGTGCACCGATGCATCTGACACCGGGTTGGGTGCTGTACTGATAGACAGGGCCGGATTAATTTTTTGTAGGTCCGGCACCAAACATATTGCACAAACCCATGTGGTTGTGATGAACCCCTTCCAGATATGGTCCTAGCGTGACAGCATCATTGATGCCATCGTAAATGTGGTATTGCCGGGATGGGAATGAAAACATTTATTCAAACCCAAAAGATATTTGAAGCCAAACCGAGACCTCCACTCAGCCCATAGAGAACAAACTGGGCTAACATCAATGTACTCAGAACACCACTGAATTTGGTTTGTGTGGGAGTGGGGTTGTTTGTTAGTTTTGTCTTTTTTCTTTAAACACTCGGGGCCTGCTTAGGGCCCTGAACAGAAGTGCTTAATTAGCACAGTTATGAGCCATATTAAGCCCGGATGCAGCAGTCAGCGGTGTCATACCTGCATCTCCCCACCACCACCTCCTCCATCCAAAGTTATGTTTCCTAAATACATTTTTTGAAAGTTGCATTTTCTACTTTGGTACAATAAGGTTTACAAAACTTTGGGGCGGGGTGTGGGGAGGAAAATTGCTAGTGCTCATCTTTTGCAGGGAGAAAGGGCCACTGAAACACACACACTTTACCACAAAGGCTACCACAATCCAGCCTCAAGTTCCTACCCCAATCTTCACACCTGGACTCTCCTCCCATCCCTCCTACTGTCCCCATCCCATACAACTAACCCCCTAACAAAGGCTCTCCTCAATCTCCCTGCTACTGCCCACTCCCTACACACTTTCACCCTAGGGCTGTCACCTCCCTCTCTTCTACTACCCCCTTCTACACACACACACACACACACACACACACACACACACACACACACACACTGAGCCAACCCCCACCTTCAACCCAGACTCTCCCCTCCCTCCCCCTGCCACACCAACCCCCGCCTTAACACCCTGCTTCTCCTACGTCCCCCACACGGAGTCAATGCCAGCTTCCCCATCGCACCCAGACTTGCCCCACAACTGCCCCTTTCCCCCAAAACTGGACTGCGCCCCCTCCTCTCCCCAGATTGCAGGGAGGTAGTTTCTGGGCATTCCCACTGGCAGGGGGCGTGGCAGCCAGCACTGACAAATCCCGCTGTCATTGCCCCCCCGCTCCCAGGCACCTCAGACAATCGATGTGTGAGGGGGTGCTGAGGAGGTGTGAGGGGCGTGCTGGGCCAGGGGCTCAGGGAGCTGGGGGGGTGCAGGGTAAAGGTGGGGCCACAGGTGATAAGGGTGGAATGAGGGAGGGGATCCGGCCAGGGCCAAGAGCTCTGCCGCGGTCCCAGCAGAGGCAAGAGCTAGCTCTCATCCCCCACCCCATGGCCCTGACCAAGCTCTCATCGCCTCCCGCCCCGGCCGGAGCCACAGGTCAGGGGCTGGACTAGCCAGCAGTGGTGTGGCTTCAGCCGGAAGAGGCTGGGCAGGGTGGGAGTCAGGCTGAGCTGGCTGAGGGGTACATGCCTAGGGCGGCAGAAGAGCTGGTGGCACTCCTGTCTAAACCCATAATTCATGGCATTGAGGGCTAGCTATTAAAAAAACCCAAACAGTATATTATGCAAAACTTCACTAAGATATTTAACCAAATACAAGCAAAACTTAATACGTTAATTGCAACAAATAAAAAAGGAAAGGAAAATCAGGAAAGTAAAGAAATTATTTGTACTGCTTATGGAAGTTATGTGTAACTACCACAACCAATCAAGTCTATTATCCAAAGTGAGCCCCAATACCAGGATGAAGTTGAAACTTTCCTACCAGTTTTTAATGTGCATATTTCCTGGGGAAATCACTGGCCACGTGCCCTCCCCAAACATTGGTCTCCCATTGTGTCACCAGGCCGGGTCAGGGCTGGCATGAGTGGGAGGAGAAGTACCTCTCAGTGCCCACCATGGAGCAGGTTGGCCCACAGCCCGGGTGAGCCTTTGTGTGCTGGGAGACTCTCAGGTTATGTCTACACTGAGCCTTGATTCTGACTCAGGTTTGATCCGAAGCCCACAGTCTGTCCACACACAAATCACATCAGCAAGGACTCAGGACCTGGGTCCTAGTACCCCGTTGGGGGATGTGTCAGAGACCAAGTCCCATCCAAGCCCTGTCGTGTCACAGTTTGGATACAGGTCAAGCCACAGACCCAAGGCAGTAGGTCTGCATAGTGCAGTACGGACATATTAGCATGGCTATGAGACATGGATCCAGCAATTGTAAACTCCCACAGCCCACACACCCCTCCCCACTGGCTCCACTCATTCTTATTGTTACTTATTTTCTGATTCCTTGTAACCAGTAAAAGGCCCAGTCATTTCTCAGGAAAGCTTGACCAGCTTGTGTGGGCAGCGTGCCACCCACCCAGCCAGGGGCATGAGATCTCCAGACACTCAGTCTCTACAGACTCCCTTCTCTCCCCTCTCTGTCTCCCCCTTTTTCCACCCTCTCCTCCTGTCCTCCTCAGTACAATCCCCAAGCACCTGCCACTCCCAGCTCTCTAATAATCACAACAGCCATGTTGCACCCATGTGAATTGCAGAGGGAACGGCTGTTCAGCCTCCTTGGGGCTCCTCAAGCGGAGTCCCCCCAGGGTCGGTCCTGGGGCCGGTTTTGTTCAATATCTTCATTAATGATCTAGAGGATGGCGTGGATTGCACCCTCAGCAAGTTTGCAGCTGATACTAAACTGGGAGGAGTGGTAGATATGCTGGAGGGTAAGAATAGGATACAGAAGGACCTAGACAAATTAGAGGATTTGGCCAAAAGAAATATGATGAGGTTCAACAAGGACAAGTGCAGAGTCCTGCACTTAGGACAGAAGAATCCCATGCACTGCTACAGACTAGGTACCGAATGACTGGGCAGCAGTTCTGCAGAAAAGGACCTAGGGGTCACAGTGGACAAGAAGATGGATATGAGTCAACAGTGTGCTCTTGTTGCCAAGAAGTTTAACGGCATTTTGGGCTGTATAAGTAGGGGCATTGCCAGCAGATCGAGGGACGTGATCATTCCCCTCTATTCAACATTGGTGAGGCCTTGTCTGGAGTACTGTGTCCAGTTTTGGTCCCCACACTACAAGAAGGATGTGCAAAAGTTGGAGAGTCCAGCAGAGGGCAACAAAAATGATTAGGGGTCTGGAGCACATGACTTATGAGGATAGGCTGAGGGAACTGGGATTATTTAGTCTGCAGAAGAGAAGAATGAGGGGGGATTTGATAGCTGCATTTAACTACCTGAAAGGGGGTTCCAAAGAGGATGGAGCTAGACTGTTCTCAGTGGTAGCAGATGACAAAACAAGGAGTAATGGTCTCAAGTTGCAGTGGGGAAGGTTTAGGTTGGATATTAGGAAAAAAAATTTCACTAGGAGGGTGGTGAAGCACTGGAATGGGTTACCTAGGGAGGTGGTGGAATCTCCTTCCCTAGAGGTTTTTAAGGCCTGGCTTGGCAAAGCCCTGGCTGGGATGATTTAGTTGGTGATTGATCCTGCTTTGAGCAGGGGGTTGGACTAGATGACCTCCTGAGGTCCCTTCCAACCCTGATATTCTATGATTGCATCCAGCTTCCCTCACTGCTGCACTTTGCACCAGCGGGTAAATGTGGCTACAAATCATGGGCTGCATGTAATGGAGGCTGGGAAAGGCTAAGCCTCACCAAACCTCACGCTGCCAGGGGGAGGGGGCAGAGTGGCAGATTTGGGGCCCTGGAAAAATCTTCCCCCAGCCATGGTCCCAGGGCTGGAGGAGCTCTTGCTCCCTGCTGCGGCCCCAGAGCCGCATCAGGGGCACAGAGCTTTTCTGGTCTCGGGGTGCCTGGGGTGAGGGTTGCCAGGTGTCCAGTTTTTGACTGGAACATCCATTTGAAAAGGAAATCGGGCAGCGTTCAGGCAGCACAGCTGACCTGATGCTGAAAGTCCGGTTGGCTGCAGTAAGGAAGAGCAGCAGTTGCAGCTGGAACCACATGGAGGAGCTGTTCTCTGCTCAGCTGCTAATGCCTGAAAGCGAGCACTGGCTGGCTTGCGGACCAGGCTTCAAGAGGTAAGTGCCGACCGACCCCTCCCCAGCCATGCCCCTCGTTCTGGGGACTTACCCCCGCTGTGTCCCGCTGTGCCCTGATTGGGCAGGCTCCGCATCAGCTCCTCCCAGCCTGGTTCTGGAGGCAGCAGGTGAGTCCAGGGAGAACTGGAAGTCAGCGAGGTGGGGGTGAGGAGTGAGTGAGGGGCAGGGCCTCAGGGGAAGAGGTGGGGCAGGGTGGACAAGGGTGTTCAGTTTTCAGCCATTAGAAAGTTGGCAACATGGAGTGGGGGGAAGTAGTGAGCGAGGAGTGGGGCTATGAGGGAAGATGCAGAATGGGGTGGGGCCACAGGTGATAAGGGCGGAATGAGGGAGGGGATCCGGCCAGGGCCAAGAGCTCTGCCGCGGTCCCAGCAGAGGCAAGAGCTAGCTCTCATCCCCCACCCCATGGCCCTGACCAAGCACTCATCGCCTCCCGCCCTGGCCGGAGCCACGGGTCAGGGGCTGAGACTAGCCAGCAGTGGTGTGGCCTCAGCTGGAAGAGGCTGGGCAGGGTGGGAGTCAGACTGAGCTGGCTGAGGGATACATGCCTGGGAAAGGCACCGGCACTTTGCACTTCCGCTGAGCCCCGGTAGGAGGCGCCCTTTAATAAATGAAAGGGGGGTAGCTCCCTTTTATGAACACCCAGCTAGCCAGTTAGCTATAAAGTCCCTCTTGGTGGCTGTTTTCTGCTTGCTTTACCTGTAAAGGGTTAACAAAGTTCCCCAGGTAAAGGGCACCTGACCCAAAGAGCCAATGGAAAGACTAGAACTTTTTAAAATGGGAAAGAAACTTTCCCTTTGTCTGTTCTTCTCTGAAGAAGGGGACGTGGAGCAGCAATGCTATAAGCAGGAATGCTGTGTAAGGCTTGAACCACGTATGAAAATTTATCAGATCGTATCTAGAATTACTTATTGAAACCCCCCAAATATGTAAGTAAATTAGGAATGTTTAGCTAGATGTGATCAGGTTTATTTTTTTATTTTGACTTTTGGGTCTTCTCTTTGCTAGCCCCAGGTGCTTTTGTTTGCTTGTAACTTTTAAGCTGAGCCCCGAAGAAAGCTGTTTTGGGTGCTTAATTTTTGTAATTGTTTCTTTTAAGATCTAACAAAAAGTTTAAGTTCCAGATGTATCTTTTTCCTTTTTATTTTTAATAAAATTTGCCTTTTTAAAGAACAGGATTGGATTTTTGGTGTCCTAAGAAGTTTGTGCATGTTGTTTGATTAGCTGGGAGCCACAGCTAATTTCCTTTGCTTTCTTTCTCAGCTCTTCCCTGGAGGGGGTTGAAAGGGCTTGAGGGTACCTGTCATAACTATAAAGGGAAGGGTAATAGCTGTCCTGTGTACAGTACTATAAATCCCTCCTGGCCAGAGACTCCAAAATCCTTTTCCCTGTAAAGGGTTAAGAAGCTCAGGTAACCTGGCTGGCATCTGACTAAAGGACCAATAAGGGGACAAGATACTTTCAAATCTTGGGGGGGGAAGGCTTTTGTTTGTGTTCTTTGTTTGGGAGTGTGTTCGTTCTCCGGGAATGAGAGGGACCAGACATCAATCCAGGTTCTCGACATCTTTCTAAACAAGCCTCTCCTATTTCAAACTTGTAAGTAAATAGCCAGGCAAGGCGTGTTAGTTTTCCTTTGTTTTTCTCAACTTGTAAATGTACCTTTTACTAGAGTGTTTATCTTTGTTTGCTGTACTTTGAACCTGAGACTAGAGGGGAGTCCTCTGAGCTCTTTAAGTTTGATTACCCTGTAAGGTTAATTTCCATACTGATTTTACAGAGATGATTTTTACCTTTTTCTTTAATTAAAAACCTTCTTTTTAAGAACCTGATTGATTTTTCCTTGTTTTAGATCCAAAGGGGTTTTGGATCTTGATTCACCAGGAGTTGGTGGGAGGAAGGAGGGGAATGGTTAATTTCTCCTTGTTTTAAGATCCAAGGGGTTTTGGATTTGTTTTCACCAGGGATTTGGTGAGGGTTTTTCAAGGCTTCCCAGGGAGGGAATCCATTGATGGTGGCAGCTGAACCAGAGCTAAGCTGGTAGTTAAGCTTAGAAGTTTTTCATGCAGGCCCCTACATTTGTACCCTAAAGTTCAAAGTGGGGATCTCAGTCCTGACAGTACCCCACAGGGAGGAATTTCCAAGTGCTCCTTCCTGGCTTCAAAGGGGTTTTTTTGCATTTGGGTGGTGGCAGCGTTTACCAAGCCAAGGTCAGAGAGAAGCTGTAACCGTGGGAGTTTAATACAAGCCTAGAGTGGCAAGTATTAAGTTTTAGAATCCTTGTGGGCCCCACCTTCTGCACTCAGAGTGACAGAGTGGGGATTCAGCTTTGACACGCTCGTAGCAGGAAAAAGAGATGGGGATGGCAGCACAGCTCCACCAGACAGGGTGTGGGAAGCCCGCTGAATCCCGTCTCTTCCGTGCCCACAGCCACAGTGACTACTGTTCGGCAGTAGGTGTCTGACTCTGAAGCATGCACAGGACTGCATTGAATCTGCAGCAGGAGGTGATGGGAGAAGTGAGTGGGGGAGTAGCTGTGAGGGAAGTGGGGACAAGGTGGTGCTGGCTTGGAGTGGGTGTGAAAAAATATACCTATACCATAGAACTGGAAGGGACCTCAAAAGTTCATCAAGTCCAGCCCCCGACCTTCACTAGCAGGACCAAGTACTGATGATTTTGCCCTATATCCCTAAGGGGTCCCCTCAAGGATTGAACTTATAACCCCGGGTTTAGCAAGCCAATGCTCAAACCACTGAGCTATCCCTTCCCCTGTATGCCATGATTACCCTGTACATGATTAATTCATCTTAGCTGTCAGGCACAATGAAGTAGCCAGAGCAATGCTTTGTCTTTCAATAATCTACAACCATGGTTCTCAACCTGTTTATCATTGTGGGTCGCATATGCAGACACAAAGTGTTACCTGGGCTGCAGGTTGAGAACCACATTGCCCCCCACCTAACCCACCCTCCCCCAAACCCCTATGCCCAGCTCCCTCTGCCCAGAGACCACTCCACAGAGTGGCACCAGGAGCAGAGGGCTGGGGTGCAGTGTGGGTGGCAGGGACCCCCAAGCCTGGACCCTGCTGCACAGAGACCCCCAGACCCTGCCCCTGCCGCTGTGCGGGGCTGGGTGGGAGCCCACAGCCCTGCCCCCAACCCTGCTGTGAGGAGTCAGGTGGCAGCTGGGACCCCAAGCCCACCTTTAACACACAGCTGTGTGGGCCACAATTGAGAACCGCTGATCTACAGCTATGGGCCTAAATAAGCACTGTAGGTGCCTTTAAAAAATACAGCTGGCAGCTGCTTAAGCTGACATAAGATCACTATATGGTGATTGATTCCTTGGTGGCATCTTCTTTAGATGCATTCATGCCGGTAATGGACATTGCACTGTGAGAACCCAGTTCCCAGTACAAGTAGATCCAGTGCTTTAGAGGGGCCTGGAAAAGGAAACTTTGTTTTGATTGTTAACCTCCCACAACCTTTACATTGTGGTCCCCAACTATCAAGAGTTACATGCTGCCTCTGCCTGAGTTCCCGTCCTGCACTCTACCCACACGGTGACACCTCCTCTAGTCGTGTTTCGAGTCTTGCTAAGTTCTTGGCCTCAATGGCTTCCTGTGGCAGTGCGTTCCCCTTCCCCAGGCAAATTGCACATTGTGCGATACAAGATGCGATTTCAACCAGAAATAGTTGACCACAAGCTAAATATGAGTCAACAGTGTGATGCTGTTGCAAAAGAAGCAAACATCAGGGAGAACAGAAGTTCCTGATCACCTTTCTGCAGACCCTCCGTTATATAATTTAGCGTGTGCTTAACACCCACCGGCAGCCAAGCTCCCCTCTCTCCCCAGCAGCACCTCCTGCTCGCTAGCAGCCCCACTGATGAGCTCCTTCCCTCCCTCCCAGTGCCTCCCGCCCACCATGGATCAGCTGTTCCACAGTGTGCAGGCGTGCTGGGAAGGAGGGGAAGGTGGGTTGATGGGGTACGCTCGGGGGAGGAGGCGGAACTGGGCAGGAAGAGGTGGGATGGGGTGGGGCCTTGGGGGAATGGATCGAGTTGGAGCGGGGCCTGTGGCTGAGCAGGGGTGGTGCACCTCTGGGGAAAGTTGGAAGCCGGTTCCTGTAGATGGGGATGTTTTGTTTGAACTCGCAGGTACAAGGTCTAGGGTTGGTAACTAGCCACGTCTGGCGTGGCACACGTAACTTGTTGGTACCAATGTATAAAAAGAGGAGTCATAGGAGGGGCGTCTTTGGCCAGCCAAAGGAGCAGTGTCCTGGTGCCTGACTGAGCTGGTACCATGGTCAGGGGCATACATGTGTTAGTGCACCTGTAACTGCGGAGCCAGGGCGCTGGTACCCTGCTGTTAAGTTGAGAAATCTTGTTGCTGCTCCAACGCTGTCCAGGCTGATAAGCTCTTACAGGTGCTCCGTGCTGCTGTTCGTGGAGCTCCGGTGTCAGCGGCACAAGCAGAGAGCAGCCTGCTAAGTCAGCAGACCACAATGTGAGTTGTTGAGAGACCACAGGCTCGGTTTGGTGGCAAAGGTTTATGGGTCCTAGTGCCCTCGCTCCATGGTTACAGGTATCTTAACGCATGTATGCCCACAACACTGGTACCAGTTCAGTTTCATAGACTCATAGGCTTTAAGGTCAGAGGGGACCATCATGATCCTCTCTGATCTCACCCACCCACTCCTGTACCAGACCCTTAACCTCTGGCTGAGTTACTGAAGTCCTCAGATCATGAATTAAAGACTTCAGGTTACAGAGAATCGACCATTTACACTAGTTTAAACCTGCAAGTGACCCATGCCCGAGTCAATGCACCAGTAGCTGCCCCCTCGGCTGGTCAAAGATGCCTCACCTATGACTTCTCCTTTTTTACATTGATACAAACAAGTTACATATTCCACTCCAGATGTGGCTAGTTACCAACCCTACACCTTGTACCTGTGAGTTCAAACAAAACATCCCCATCCTTTGTCCTGTCATCCCATCCT
>NW_023260511.1:5273361-5314660 GCF_013100865.1 Trachemys scripta elegans
CTGTCTGTACTCGGCTAGCTTGATTATCACTTCAAAAGTTTTTTTTCTCTTAATTAATTGGCCTCTCAGAGTTGGTAAGACAACTCCCACCTGTTTATGCTCTCTGTATGTGTGTATATATATCTCCTCATTATACCCACTTCTTCGGATGCATCCGAAGAAGTGGGCTGTAGTCCACGAAAGCTTATGCTCTAATAAATTTGTTAGTCTCTAAGGTGCCACAAGTACTCCTGTTCTTCTTTTTGCGGATACAGACTAACACGGCTGTTACTCTGAAACTTGTCAATATATTTATTGAAACAAAGGTGATTTTTTATTAGCCCATTGGTCTGAACATCAAATAACACAGGAAAGCAGCTGGCGTTTGTCCACATTAGCAACAAAGTTGTGAGAAAACAACCAAATTCAAAATCAAACCCCCGAGGGGAATTTTGACAGGACGGTCACTCCACCAAGCGGCCCCCACCTCAACCATATTAAATTCCCCTTTACAGTCAGATCATTACACACCCAGCCCAGATGAGACCCCCTACAAAAACCATGTCAGCCAGTGACCCCCACTAAAAATCCTTCCACCCAGAGTCCCCTACACCCTAGGGAAACCCAGAACTGCAATATAAGCTCTGTCACCCAGACTCCCCCTTCTTTCCCCCCAAGTCAACACCCTCATGCCCAGAGCTTCCTGCCACCCAATAAAAACCCAGAGCCCCCCAAGTGACACCCCACCACCTAGATCCCCCCTCACCCAGCCCTGTCATGTGCAGCCCCAGAGGGGCAGCTCTGGCTTCTCCCGCGCCTTAGAGCCAGCCTGGCTGCTGCTATCTCCCAGGCCGAAGGTCTCCTCCTTGCCCAGTCCTGGAGCCTGCAGGAAGCTGCTGGGCTCCAGCCCCTCAGCCCAGACTCTGCAGCAGGCACTCCCACCAGGCAGCAGTTGCAGATTTACTATGGTGCCACTGGTGCCTTGGCGTCGGACCCACACTCCAGGGGGTCCCCGGCCGGGCCCACTCCTGCGGGGAGCAGAAGTTTGGTGCTGCTGGCAATTAGGCTCCTGCTGCAGTAGGGCAGCCAAGCTCCCTCTCCCCTGCCTCTTCTCACAGCTTGCTGCTTTCCCGCCCTCCCCTTCCCTGCCATCGATCAGCTGTTTGCCGATCAGCTGTTTGCTGGCAGGAGCGGGGGGCGGGAAGAGCGGAGCCACAGCATGGGCAGGGCCTTGGGGAAAGGGGTGGAATGAGCATACCTATTCTGTGAATGCAGAGCTGCACAGCCCGACTGAAAAAAGGTGCTGCTCAGCTCCCTGGACACCACCTTCTGGGTCCTAGTGCTGGTTGAGCTCCCTTCTGTGTGCTGGGAGCCATCCTTCATCTTGTACAACAGTGAGTGCCCGCGGTAGGGCAGGCAGGGCACGGGGACAGAGGCAGTGGGGAAGGAAGGGGGTGGGATGGGGAGGAGATGGAATGGTGGGGAAGGGGCATGGGATGGGAAAGAGAAGGGAATAGGGCAGGGATCAGAAACCTTTGGCACGTGGCCCACCAGGGTAAGCCCCCTGGCAGGCCGGGCTGATTTGTTTACCTGCCACGTCTGCAGGTTCGGCTGATTGCAGCTCCCACTGGTGGCGGTTCACTGCTCCAGGCCAATGGGGGCTGTAGGAAGCGGCGCAGGCCAAGGGATGTGCTGGCCACAGCTTCTCGCAGCCCTCATTGGCCTGGAGCAGCGAACCGCAGCCAGTGGGAGCCGCGATCGGCCGAATCTGCAGACATGGCAAGTAAACAAACTGGCCCAGCCTGCCAGGGAGCTTACTCTGGTGGGCCACGTGCCAAAGGTTGCCGATCCCTGGGATAGGGGAAATGGGGCCCAGCATGCAGATCCCCTTGGCAGCAGCTGGGGCTCCCTTGTTAAGCAGGCCCATCAAACCCTCACCCTGACAAGCCCAACCTCCCCTGCTTATGTAGCACCCCGATGACCCTCCCCCAGACACCCTCCCCACTGAGCCCCAACCACCTGCACCTGGACCCCCACCCAAATGAACCCCACCTCCCCTGTACCCAGACTCCCCCGGCCCCGCTAAGCTCCAACCACTTTCACTTGGTCCCCTGCAGACTCCCATTGCCCCTGCACCTGGAACCTCCCTGTGCATCCAGATCCCCCACTGAGCTGCCTGCCCCCAGACTGCCCACATAGAACCCTCTTACCCCCCACTCAGAACCCTCTTACCCCCATCTGGATACCCCCACACTAACTCCCTCTGCACTTGGATCCTGCTGCTGGGCTAAGCCTCCCTGCCCACATCTGGTGAGCCTGGCACAAAACGGGCAGGGCCCCAGGGTGTTTCTGTGGCAGGCCTGGCCCTTGTGCTGTGTCAGGGTCAGGTTCAGCCTCACTGCCAAGTCCCTGTCCAAGGGGGGCAGGGGAGGCTACAGGGTGATCTCCCACCTCCATGCAGCCAGTGGCCTGTGCTCCCCACTGCCATGGTGGAGCTTCCACATTTTATTTATTTTAAAAATAAAAATTCAGAATTTTAAAATATTATGCACAGAATTTGATGCAGAATTCCCTCAGGAATATGGGGCGCTGCACAGCTGTGATGGTGGGACTGTGAAGCGGGTGCTGGACAGTAGGGGATCTGTGGGTGGGGTGTGCAGGGTGCTGTGCAGTTGTGGGAGGTCAGTCGGAGGGGTCTCTGGGCAGGGGGTGCTGGGCATAGGGCTCTGTGGGGGAAGTCTCTGGGTGAGGGGGCGCTGACATAGGGCAGGGCACTGGGCAGGGGGGCAGCGTGAAAGGGGCACGCTGGCAGCGCACCCTTGTGGGTTTGTAAAGAGTGCCCTTGTGCTGGGCGGAGAGGGGCCACTCCCGCTGCGCTGCATCTCATTGCCCGCAACCGGCCCCTGGCTCTGCAGATCGCCCCCCATCACATGCCCTATTTCCCCAATGGGGGCCCAGAAATATGTTTGGTGCCAGGCAAACAAAAAGTAAATCTGGCCCTGCCAGGCAGGCTGCAGCTGTGTGGATGGGGAGTAGGGCAGTGTGGGAGGCAGAGCCCATCCAAGACCAGGTCGGAGGGTGGGGGCCAGTCCTGCCCTGCTTATCTTATCTCCACTACCTTGTGCCTTGATCATGCAGGAAAGACCCCGCTGCCCTGGCTGAGATGGGGCTGTGCTCTCTTGTCCAGTGACCTGTCGTGCATCCCCTCTGCAGAAGAGCTGCTGGGCTGTGACCCACCCCAGCCCCGAGCGTCAGGATTCCCCTGCTGCTGGGACGCAGTTATTAATTATTGTTAGGGATGTTGTGTAATAGAGGAACCCTGTGTTGTTTTCTTCCAGGACTTACTGTTTCAGCGGCCGTGCTATGATAGACCCTGTGCCCCAGATCCCCCCCGGCTCCTCGGAGAGCTGCGTGTTTGTGAAAACAAGCTACACGGCCCGCGGGAGTGTTGGGGTACTGAGCTATGAGTCCAATGCCTTCACCCTGGCTATCATGTTCTCCAACCCCTTCGACCGCTTCCTCTACAACACTGAGTTTGCCATTGAGCTCTTTGCTGGCAGGAAGCACTTTGACAGCATGGAGAGCCTGTACCACAATATGTACAGCCATGGCCCACTCAATAACTGCAAGTCCTACAAGAAAGTGGAGCTCGAGGTCCTGGATGGCCAGCTGGAGGTGACCAACGAGAAGATCCAGGTGAAGGCCACCATGTCCAAGACGGATAAGTCCATCATTAAAATACAGATTGAGCAAAAAGATCCCTGCCCACCCTACTCACCTGACCCAGGCAGCCCATGAAACTGCCCCAGTGTGACAGACAAGGAGGCTCCTGGTGGGAAATAGTGACTCTCTTTCTCCTAGCTTGAGTAGACAGTGATGTGGTAGCTCTACTCACGTTAGTGCACTAAGAATGGCCAGAGCGTTGTGGGTGGTGGGAAGAGCTAGCCACCCAAGTGCACTCTCCCCTGACCTCCTGACCCCCATGCCACAGTGTCCACACTGCTATTTTTAGTGACTAGTGTATGTCTGGCTACCCAGGCTGGGCAGTATACAGGCCTCCAAGGTTTTGTCATCATTTTATAAAAAAGTTTTGTTTCTTGCTTATTTTTTAAACTCAGAAATAACAGTTGTTGGCATATGAAGACCTGAAGCTTAAGCATTTATCATGGTGATAAAACTCCCAGAAAGCTTTGCAAAAAGTAATGCTAAAAAAGATAACATAGAATTATTAGCAAATAAGAGCTAAACTTCTTGTAAGTGGAAATATGTTTAAGAGCATGACCTTTTGGTATAGTTGTATAAGGTTGTTTTTAATTGCATGCGTGCTTGCTAGGTAAAATATAATTGGCTAAGCAACTTAAATAAAAGTTATAAATTGTGATGGAAACAAAAAGAAAGGGTTAAGTAGATAAGATCATAATATAAGAATATAAGAATGGCCATACTGGATCTGCCCAATGGTCCATCTAGCCCAATGCCAGATGCTTCAGAGGGAATGAACAGAACAGGGCAATTTTGAGTGATCCATCCCCTGCTGTCCAGTCCCAGCTTCTGGCGGTCAGAAGTTTTGGGATACCCGGAGCATGGGGTTATGTCCCTGACCATCTTGACTAGTAGCTGTGATGTGTTCCCCCCAGGGTGCAACCTGGAACTGGGGTACCACTGAGCCCGCCTGACCCACCAGCCTGGGCTCCCTTACACTGTCCTGCTGAGACAGGCCCTCAAGCCCACTCCAGCATACACACAGGTAGGGACACACCCAGCTGCAGCAACACACAGACGCTGAGATCAGCTCTGCATGGGAAGGCTTAAGTTAAGGAACGGCCCAGCACTCAAGTGAACACCCCCCTCTGGAGGCTAAACCCAAAATTATACGGTCTTGCACTGAACAGGAAACTGTACAAAGTAAGCCCATGAAATTTGTTCCCTCCTTCAGTGTGGAGAAGAATATACACAGTTTTCTGCCCCCAGTTATGATTTCCACACACTGGTTTTAGACAAAACAAAATAAGTTTATTAACTACAGAAGATAGATTTGAAGTGATTATAAGGGATAGCAAACAGATCAAAGCAGATTACCTAGCAAATACACAAAAACACAGTCTAAGCTTAATCTTCTAAAGAGATGGGATATGAGCTGCAAATTCTCACCCTAATTGTTGATTTAGGTAGTTTGTAGAGATTCTTAAGGGCAAGCTGCACTTGCTTGCAGCTTAAAACCACAGATATTTCTTACACAGGCCAGAAATGTCTCCAGCCTGGGTCCAATGCTTCTCCCCCACTTCAGTCCTTGTTTCTCAGGTGTTTCCAAGCATCTCCTTTGGGCAGGAAGTCAGTGAAGAACCACGATGATGTCACTCCTCCGCCTTAAATAGCTTTTGCATATGGTGGGAACCCTTTGTCTCCCAGTTTTGTTCCTAAGCTTGTCAGTGGAAAAACACTGCAATGGATGGAGTCCAGTACCAGGTGACCTGGTCATGTCAAAGCAGCCATGAGTCAGAGGCTGTTTGTAGCATTCTCAGAAAGGCTCTCCAGGAAGGTTCCCGGTGGGAGTTTAGCTTTTTTCTATCACCTATTCTTCCTAATGGCCCTTTCCAGCCAGCCATCTAGATTGATTGCATTCTGTCTAGGGGGCATTCCCCAGGTATAAACACATTTGTAATAGATGCATAGACAATAGTCCTAACTTTAGATACCACAATGATACATGTATACAAATAGGAAATCGTATTCAGTGAATTATAACCTTTTCAATTATATCTTACATGACCTATCTTGCATAAAATACATTATAGTTATTCTAAAATCATATCATAACAATATTGCTATTAAGAATACGGGGTGTAATGCCACAGTAACCATTTATCCTCCATTATAATTTTGGCCTTCACAATATCGCCTGGCAACGAGTTTCACAGGTTGCGTGTATGTTGTGTGAAGAAGTATTTCCTTTTGTTTATTTTAAACCTGCTGCCTATTAATTTCATTGGGTGACCCCTAGTTCTTGTGTTAGGAAAAAGATAACCCTTCCCTATTTGATAAATAATACGTCCCTATTTGCTTTCTCTGCACCATTCATGATTTTATAGACCTCTATCCTACCCCAGTGGCGGTCTGTACCCTGTATTCACCCCTTTCACACTGTTGTAATAATCTTGAACAAAACTCATAACTTGCTTTGAAACCTCATAACTCGCTGGAGCCTCAAGCACACACCCCTAGCCCTCCCATGCACCCCCAGCCCCAGTGCACCGGGCAGGCAGCCTAGCTGGAGTGTCCCCAGCCCCAGTGCTGGGTGGGCGGGCGGCATGACCAGAGCACCCCCAGCCCTGGAGCACTGGGAGGGCAGCGTGGTCCCAGCACCGGGAGGATGGGCAGCATGGTGCAGTGTGGCCTCAGCCCAGGGATCTTGTGTGCACCGTGGCCCCCAGCCTGCCACGGAAGGGAACAGCAGGCAGGAGGGAGCCTGCGGGCGGAGCATGGGCTGGGCCATGCCAGCCTGTTTGGGGAGGCACAGACTTCCCCTGCCAATGATACCTGTTGCCCATGATTGTCCTGATAAAATGTGTGTAGCACATTCTATGTAAAGTTATAAGATTCCATTGCATGGTGTTAGTAAGAAATATTCCGAGTCTGGGGAGCAGCCAAAAAAATCTACATCTTAAAAAGAAAGAGCTTGGTGTTTCCATCCACACAGTCTTTTTGTCTCCTGAACCTCAGCTGGAGATGCTTCTCAAAGAAGGGAAAGGAAAATAAGAAGGAAGGGCAGATGCCCCAAATCATTCCTCCCTCTGAATTAATTCAAGTTTGTTAAGTTAGGCATTAGTTGCATTTTACTTTTATTTTTCTTGTAACCAATTCTGACTTGTGTTTCATTACTTGTGTTCACTTAAAGTATATCCTTTTGTAGCTAATAAACTTGTTTTATTGTTTTATCTAAACCAGTGTTTGCATTGAAGGGTTTGGGGAAACTCCATTTGAGATAACAGGACATGTGCATATCATTTTCTATTAATAAATGACAGACTTTCTATGAGCTTGTCCAGGAGGGTGCAGGGCAGTACAAGACGCACATACCTGGGGAAAGTCTGGGACTGGGAGTTTCCTGGTGTCCCTCTGCAGTGTAATTCATGAGTGGCTGGCTGCAACACTCTCACAATAGCAGTGTAAAAGGCACTGCAGGTTAGAGAGCTGAGGGAACACAGCAGTTCATCAATCCAGATTGTATCCTGGGTATGTCACAATCCCCCCTTAGTTGTCTCTTTTCTTTTTAATCTTTCCTTGCACTGAAGCTGTTCCATACCCCTAATCATATTTGTTGCCCTTTTTTGAACCTTTTCCATTTCCAACATATGTTTTCTGAGATGGGACAACCACATCTGCATACAGTATTCAAGGTGTGCACGTACCATGGATTTATATAGAGGCAATATGATATTTTCTGTCTTATTATCTATCCCTTTGTTAATGATGCCCAACATTCTGTTACCTTTTTTGACTGCAGCTGCAAATTGAGTGGATGTTTTCAGAGAACTATCCAGGAGGACTCTGAGATCTCTTTTTTGAGTGGTAACAGCTAATTTAGAGCCCATCTTTTTTTTTTCTTTTTTTTTTTTTTGTATATGTGGGATTATGCTTTCCAATGTGCATTACTTTTCACTTATCAACACTGAATGACATTTGCCATTTTGTTGCCTAGTCACCCAGTTTTGTGAGATTCCTTTGTAACTCTTTGCTGTCTGCTTTGGACTTAACTATTTTGAGTAATTTAGTATCATCTGCAAACTTTGCCACCTCATTTTCACCCCTTTGTCTAGATCAGGGGTTCTCAACTTCATTGCACCGTGAGCCCCTTCTGACAACAAAAATTACTACATGACCCCAGGATGGGGGACCACAGCTGGAACCACCTGAGCCCTGCCACCCCTGATGGGGGGCCAAAGCCCAGGCCCCAGCAAGTCTAACACCAGCTCTGGCGACCCCATTAAAACAGGGACGTGACCCACTTTGGGGTCCTGACCACAGTTGCCAGCTTTCACATGGTAAATAAGCACCCCGACTTCCACAATAAGGCAAAAATCAAGCTAATCCCATTTCAAAACAAAGCCAAAATAAACCAATCCCTAAGAAACCCAACACTCTATGTGACTAGATCCTCTGGCATGCAGTCTGGGACTGTGGTCGGCCCACTGTGCACCCCGACTCTCTCCCCCCAATCCCCGCTTGCCCCTGCTTGCCCCCCTTTGCCCCTGCTTTCTGGGAGCCAATAAAAAAAAAGAAGCAACAAGCTACAAGCCAAACACGCAACAAGCTACAAGCTGAAAGCTAGCCAACAAGTAACTCACAAACCAATTAAGCCAAAAACAAGCCCAACTTCAGAGTTTTTTTCCGTGGGTTTGTCATGTCTGGTCCTGACCCACAGTTTGAGAACCACTGGTCTAGATAATTTATGAATATGTTGAATGGCAGTGGTCCAAGTACAAATACCTGTGAGACCCTGGTATTTACCTCTCTTCTATGTGAAAACTGACCATTTATTCCTAGCCTTCGTTTCCTATCTTTTAACCAGTTACCAATCCATGAGAAGACATTTTAAAAGAGCTTTTGTTGAGGGACCTTGTCAAAGGCTTTCTAAAAGTCCAAGTACACTACACCATTGGATCACCCTTGTCTGTATGTTTTTTGGCCCCTTCAAAGAATTCTAATCAATTGGTGAGGCATGACTGCCCTTTAAAAAGTTGAGTTGATTCTTCCCCAACATATTGTGTTTATCTATGTGTGTGACAATTTTATTGTTTACTATAGTTTCCAACCACATTGCCTGGTACTCAAGTTAGGCTTTCTGGCCTGTAATTGCCAGGACCACCTCTGGAGCCATTTTAAAAGATAGGTGTTACATTAGATACCCTCTAGACATCAGGACAGAGGCTGATTTAAAGGGTAGGTTACATACCATTATTAGTAATTCTGGAATTTCATATTTGAGTTCCTTCAGCATTCTGGGACAGTTTCAGAGATCTGTCACCTAAAAAGAATGGCTGAAGTGTTGGAATCTCCCTCACATCCTCTGCAGTGAAAACCAATGCAAAAAAAATCATTTAGCTTCACTGCAACTGACTTTTTCTTTCTTGAGTGCTCCTTTAGCACTTCAATCATCCGGTGGCCCCACTGATTGTTTGGCAGGCTTGCCGCTTCTGATGTACTTAACAAAAAAAATTGTTCTTAGTTTTCGTGTCTTTAGCTGGTTGCCCTACACGTTCTTTTTCGGATTGCCTATTTATATTTGACTTGCCAGACTTTATGCTCCTTTCTATTTTTCTCAGTAGGATTTGACTTCCAATTTTTAAAGGATGCCTTTTTGCCACTATCTATTTCTTGTACATTGTTGTTTACTCCTGGTGTCATTTTTTTGGCCCACTTATTGTATTTTTTTATTTGGATTATACACTTTGGGCTGGTCCACACTAACCCTCCAGTTCGAACTAAGATACACAACTTCAGCTACGTGAATAACGTAGCTGAAGTCGAAGTACCTTAGTTCAAAATACAAGGTACTTACCGCGGGTCCACACATGGCAGGCAGGCTCCCCTGTCGACTGCACATACTCCTCTCGCAGAGCAGGAGTACCGGCGTCGACGGCGAGCTCTTCCGGGATCGATTTATCGCGTCTAGACAAGAGGTGATAAATTGATCCCAGAAGATCGATTGCTTACCGCCGAACCCGGAGGTAAGTATAGACGTACCCTTTGTTGAGCCTCTATTATGGCAATTTAAAATAGTCTACATGCAGTTTGCAGGCATTTATCCCTTGTGATTGTTCCTTTTAATTTCCCTTTAACTAGTTTCCTCATTTTTGTGTAGTTCCCCTTTTTGAAGTTAAGTACTACTGGTATGGGATACTTTCATATTCCCCCGCCCTCCAGGGATGTTAAATTTAATTATATTATGATCAGTATTACTGAGTAATATATTGACCTCTTGGACCAGATCCTGTGCTCTACTTAGCACTAAATCAAATTTTATCACTGCATCCTGTCCTGAAGTGACATATACCCAGTCAATATGGGGAAGCTGATATCCCCCATTATTATTGGGTTTTCTGTTTTTGTAGACTCTCTAATCAACCTGAGCCATTCACAGTCACTGTAACCATCCTGGCAGGGGGTTGGAAGTAGATTCCAGTTGCTATTCTCTTATTATTCAAGCATGGAATTTCTCTCCATAGAGATTCTGTGGTACTGTTTGATTCATTTAAGATTTGTACTATATTTGACTCTATGATTTCTTTCACATATTCTGCCACTCCCCCATCAGGGCGACCTGCTCTGTCATTCCTACATCTTTTGTACGCTGATATTACCATGTCCCATTCATTATCATCATTCCACCACGTTTTTGTGATGCCTATTGTACCAATATCATCATTTCATACCAGGAACTCGAGTTCACTCATCCTAGTATTTAAACTTCTAGAATTTGTACACAAGCACTTATAAAATTCATCAATATTTAGTTGTCTGCCTTCCCGTGATGTAATTGGATGGGACTCTTTTTCATTTGACTTGTTTTTCTTCAGTTACTGCCTGTATTTTGTCAACTTCTATCCTCTCCTCTTTACTGGGATATAGAAAGTCCCCTTTAATAAATCCTCCCCTAAGGGATGTCTCTGTCCAAACCATGTGCTTCTCTGCACCTATCTGCTTTCCCCCAGCCCTTAGTGTAAAAGCTCCTCTATGACCTTTTTAATTTTACATATCGACAGTCTTGTTCCATTTTGGTTTAGGTGGAGCCCATCCTTCCTGTACAGGCTCCTCCTTTTCCAAAAGGTTCCCTCGTTCCTAATAAACCTCAATCCCTCCTCCCTATGCCATTGTCTCAGCCATGCATTGATACCTTGCAGATCTGCCCGTCTAACTGGCCCTGCGCGTGGAAATGGAAGATTTCAGAGAATGCAACCATGGAGGTCCTGGACTTCAATCTCTTACCTAGCAGCCTAAATTTGGCCTCCAGGACTTCTCTCCTACTTTTCCCTATGTTACTGGTACCTACCATGTACCATGACATTATAAAAACATTGCAAAAAGGGGGAAAACAATAAAAAGGCAGACCAGATTGGGCTGATAATGTGAAATCACAAAACAAGTAAAGCAGAGGCAAAGCATAGATTTATTTTAGCTGCTTACAGACATAAGTAGATCTTGCAACACACCCAGCACATCTGTCAGCCGGCACTTTGGGGGAAATATATATACATAAGAAATAGATATGAGATTCAAAACCGTACTGATAGCGAAATGTTAAGGAATGGCAAGTACCGGAACACCTGATTATAAAGAAATAGAAATAAACTTGGCCAGTGAGAATGGGATGATGGAGTCCTTTGTAGTAAGTATATAATTGACCATAGGAGCATTTTATTTGTATGGGACACAAAGTCTGAGAAATGCTTCTGGGGTTATGCTTGTTCTTTGTATAACTCAGAGGCAGAAAACAAAAGTAAACAAAAGCGTTCAAACAGCTGCTTGATAGTTCTAGAAACAGAAAAAGCTTCCTCTCTTGCAGTTTATAAAATGCAGGAGATAAGATCAGTACAAATTTCAGCTACAGCGTACTCAGAAAACCCAGTAGAATGTTAGAGAGGTCAAAGAGAGGTCGAGACAGTCATGAAACAAACAGCTGTGGTAAAGCAAGACGCTTCTGCAAATTATGCAAAATGTGGACAGGTAACCTCTTATGAAAACAACTGAAATATCGTGCTGCTGTATGTAGTGTATTAAAATGCTTTGCTTTTTCTCTTTCTATTTTTATGAATTCCTTCTTTTTTGACATTTCCTTAATGGGTACTTGCTTGTTTTCTTTCTTTTCTTTAATTCTGCATGTGCAAAGCAGACATGAGCACAAACTTTTTTTCCTAAAATTTATAATTGGACTAAGTAATAGGATTTCAGTCTGACACCTCATTATTATGTATTTGTGTCTAACTTCAGTCATTTATTTTTACTTAGAGACCACTGTAATTTTGGATTTTTTTGTATTAAGACTAATTTAGCAATTACCAGCTACTAAAACTATTCTGCTGTTTTCTAAAAGGAACTGACCTTAGGGTTATAATTATCTTGTAGTGTATTTTTCAAAATGTGGAATTGTACTGTGTGCTGTTAAACCTCTGTGAAAATGTATTATGTAATGGTTAACCTTGTTCTGTTGTTTCAATGTACATGCTTCTTAAAACTAACAATTATGTTAAATCTACTCTGTGCGTGTTACACACTCAGTTCCTGTAGTTGAATTGTCTGAGTGAAAATCACCACCTGATATGAAAAAGACTTTTTTTATGTAACATTATACTATGTTAAATAATTTGATTGTCACTTCAAAGACTAAAAAAACTATTAATTTGGCTATCTATATTTCAAGTATAAATGTGTTTTATTCACAGCAATCTGTATCTAAGTGTTTCTTTTTCTCCACCCCTTCTTTTGGTCTAAAAAAAAAGTCAATTCTTTTGCAAAACCAAATGTGCAAAAGAGGGAGGATGGTGACAGAAACTACCCTTTAAGTGTAAAAAATCTGCAGTACTAGCAAATCACAGTGGTAAAAAACACAATACATAAAAAGCAGGTGCAGAAAGAAAAAAAATACCCTGCTACAAGACTCACTTTTAAAATCTTACAAATCAAATTAATCTCAACAAGGAAGAGACGGGGGGGGGGGGGGGGGAAGCACCAAAGGAACTAACAATATGCTAAAGTTAAAAAAAAGTTACTGTAAACAAGTTCAGTAAAACTAATTATTTTAACCTTGCAAAATCCAAATGTCAATCTTTTTTAATCTCAGGGTATGTCTACACTATGAAATTAGGTTGAATTTATAGAAGCCGGTTTTATAGATATCGGTTTTATACAGTCGATTGTGTGTGTCCCCACATAAAATGCTCTAAGTGCATGAAGTCGGCAGACCGCGACCACAGTACCGAGGCTAGCGTCGACTTCCGGAGCGTTGCACTGTGGGTAGGTATCCCACAGTTCCCGCAGTCTCCGCCGCCCATTGGAATTCTGGGTTGAGATCCCAATGCTTGATCATGCAAAACAGTGTCACGGGGGGTTCTGGGTACATGTCGGGAGGCCCCTCCCCCTCCATCAGAGCAACGGCAGACAATCAATTCACGCCTTTTTACCTGGGTTACCTGTGCAGACAACATGCCAGGCCAAGCATGGAGCCCGCTCTGCTCAGCTCAGCTCACCGTCACCATATGTCATCTGGGTGCCGGGAGACGTGGTACTGCATTGCTACACAGCAGCAGCTAATTGCCTTTTGGCAGTAGACGATGCAGTATGACTGGTAGCCTTCATTGCCTATCTGGGTGCTGGCAGACGTGGGGCTGCATTGCTACACAGCAACAGCCCCTTGCCTTTTGGCAGTAGATGGTGTATTACAACTGGTATCTGTCCTCGTCATATTCCAGTTCAATCAGAGGCACCTGGGCAGACATGCTTTGTCTCCTGGAGACTCAGTCCTGCCGGCAGTCCTATTGAACCATCTTGACCATGATGGCTAGCAGTCGTAGTACAGTATCTTCTGCCAAACACTCAGAAGATGCCGAGGTCTATCAGTCATGCTGCACCGTCTGCTGCCAGCTTAAGATGTAAAAAATAGATGTATTCATTTGCTTCCCCCTCCCTCTGTGAAATCAAAGCCCTGCTAAACCCAGGGTTTTGAGTTCAAACTTTGGGGGGGCCATTCTGTGTGTTTCTTCCTGATGCACAGCCACCTTTGTTGATTTTAATATCCTGTACCTGTACGCTATGTCGTCAGTCACCCCTCCCTCCCTCCATCAGTTTTACCCCTTTTTTCAGACCAGACACCATAGCACTGTGATCATGGAGCCTGCTCAGATCACCGTGGCAATTATGAGCACTATGAACAGCACGCGCATTGTCCTGGAGTATGTGCAGAGCCAGGACATGCCAAAGCAAAATCAGGACCAGACAATGAAGTGATTGCAGCATGGCGACTAGAGTGATGAGGAAATTGACATAGACATAGCCCTCACACAAGGTACGGGCCCCAGCAATGTGCAAATCATGGTGTTACTGGGGCAGGTTCATGCCATGGAATGCCAATTCTGGGCCCAAGAAACAAGCACAGACTGGTGGGACCGCATTGTGTTGCAGGTGTGGGATGATTCCCAGTGGCTGCGAAACTTTTGCATGCGTAAGGGCACTTTCATGGAACTTTGTGACTTGCTTTCCCCTGCCCTGAAGCACCAGAATACCAGGATGAGAGCAGCCCTCACAGTTGAGAAGCGAGTGGCGATAGCCCTGTGGAAGCTTGCAACGCCAGACAGCTACCGGCCAGTCGGGAATCAATTTGGAGTGGGCAAGTCTACTGTGGGGGCTGCTGTGATCCAAGTTGCCAGGGCAATGAAAGACCTGGTGATATCAAGGGTAGTGACTCTGGGAAACGTGCAGGCCATAGTGGATGGCTTTGCTGCAATGGGATTCCCAAACTGTGGTGGGGCGATAGACGGAACCCATATCCCTATCTTGTCACCGGAGCACCAAGCCACCAAGTACATAAACCGCAAGGGGTACTTTTCAATGCTGCTGCAAGCCCTGGTGGATCACAAGGGACATTTCACCAACATCAAGGTGGGATGGCTGGGAAAGGTACATGATGCTCGCGTCTTCAGGAACTCTGGTCTGTTTCGAAAGCTGGAGGAAGGGACTTTCTTCACGGACCAGAAAATAACTGCTGGGGATGTTGAAATGCCTATTGTGATCCTTGGGGACCCAGCCTACCCCTTAATGCCATGGCTCATGAAGCCGTACACAGGCAGCCTGGACAGTAGTCAGGACCTGTTCAACTATAGGCTGAGCAAGTACCAAATGGTGGTGGAATGTGCATTTGGACGTTTAAAAGCGCTCTGGCGCAGCTTACTGACTCGCTCAGACCTCAGTGAAAACAATATCCCCATTGTTATTGCTGCTTGCTGTGCGCTCCACAATATCTGTGAGAGTAAGGGGGAGACATTTATGGAGGGGTGGGAGGTTAAGGCAAATCACCTGGCCACTGATTACGCACAGCCAGACACCAGGGCGGTTAGAAGAGCACAGCAGGGCTCGGTGCGCCTCAGAGAAGCTTTGAAAATGAGTTTTGTGACTGGCCAGGCTACAGTGTGAAATTTCTGTTTGTTTCTCCTTGATGAACCCTCTGCCTCCCCCACCAGGTTCACTCTACTTCCCTGTAAACCAACCACCCCACCCTCCCCTCCCCCCTTCGAGCACTGCTTGCAGAGGCAATAAAGTCATTGTTACTTCACATTCATGCATTCTTTATTAATTCATCACAAAACTAGGGGGATAATGGCCAAGGTAGCCCGGGAAGGATGGGGGAGGAGGGAAGGAAAAGGACACACTGCAATGTAAAACTTTAAAACTTTAACACTTATTGAAGGCCAGCCTTCCGATGCTCGGGCAATCATGTGGGGTGGAGTGACTGGGTGGCCGGAGGCCCCCCCACCATGTTCTTGGGCGTCTGGGTGAGGAGGCAATGGGACTTGGGGAGGGGGGCTGTTGGTTACACAGGAGCTGTAGCAGCGGTCTTTGCTCCTGGCTGCTGGAGCAAATCAGTTTGATGCTCCAGCAGCCGGAGCATTGACTCTTGCCTTCTGTCTGCAAGCTGATGCAACCTATCATCTTCAGCCCGCCACTTGCTCTGTTCATCCCGCGATTCAGCCCGCCACCTCTCCTCTCGTTCATATTGTGCTTTTCTGTAGTCTGACATTGACTGCCTCCATGCATTCTGCTGTGCTCTTTCAGCGTGGGAGGACATCTGGAGAGCCGTGAACATATCATCCCGAGTCCACCGTTTTCTCCTTCTAATCTTCGCTAGCCTCTGCGAAGGAGAAACATTTGCAGCTGGTGGAGGAGAAGGGAGAGGTGGTTAAAAAAGACACATTTTAGAGAACAATGAGTACACTCTTTCATGTTAAATTTTGCTGTTCACATTACACAGCACATATGCTTTTGTTAAAAGGTCGCATTTCTCCTCTTATATTGAGGGCCTGCCCGTTTAGTGTGAGAGATCACTCACGCAGTGCCAGGCAACAGATTTCGGCTTGCAGGCAGCCACGGTAAGCCACAATCTTTTTCCTTTTTTAACCTTCATAACATGTGGGAATGGTTTCAAACAGCAGCGCCCTCATTTCCCATACCAAGGACCCATTGGGTTGGCCATTTAAAATGGGTTTGCAATGTAAAAGGAGGGGCTGGGGTTTCCGGGTTAACATGCAGCACAAACCCAACTACACCCCCCCCCACACACACACCCAATTCTCTGGGATGATCACTTCACCCCGCACCCCCACCGCGTGGCTAACAGCGGGGAACATTTCTGTTCAGCCGAGCAGGAACGAGCACCTCTGAATGTCCCCTTAATAAAATCACACCATTTCAACCAGGTGACCGTGAACGATATCACTCTCCTGAGGATAACAAAGAGAGATAAGAAATGGATGTTGTCTGCATACCAGCAAACACCGGGACCATACACTGCCATGCTTTGTTATGCAATGATTCCAGACTACGTGCTACTGGCCTGGTGTGGTAAAGTGTCGTACCATGGCGGACGGGATAAGGCAGCCCTCCCCAGAAACCTTTTGCAAAGGCTTTGGGAGTACATGAAGGAGAGCTTTCTGGAGATGTCCCTGGAGGATTTCCGCTTCATCCCCATACACGTTAACAGACTTTTCCAGTAGCTGTATTGGCCGCGATTGCCAGCGCAAATTAATCATTAATCATTAAACACACTTGATTTTAAACCATGTATAATATTTACAAAGGTACACTCACCAGAGGTCCCTTGTGTGCCCTCAGGGTCTGGGAGCACGCCTTGGGTGAGTTCGGGGGTTACTGGTTCCAGGTCCAGGGTGATAAACATATCCTGGCTGTTGGGGAAACCAGTTTCTCCGCTTCCTTGCTGTGAGCTATCTTCATTGTCTTCATCATCATCATCTTCCGCATACCCCGAACCCGCTTCCCTGTTGCGTGTTTCTCCATTGATGGAGTCAAAGCACACGGTTGGGGTAGTGGTAGCTGCACCTCCTAGAATGGCATGCAGCTCCGCTTAGAAGCGGCATGTTTGTGGCTCTGCCCCAGACCTTCCTTTTGCCTCTCTGGCTTTGTGGTAGGCTTGCCTTAGCTCCTTAAGTTTCACACTGCACTGCTGTGCGTCCCTGTTATGGCCTCTGTCCTTCATGGCCTTTGAGACTTTTTCTAATATTTTGCCATTTCATTTACTGCTACGGAGTTCAGCTAGCACTGATTTGCCTCCCCATATGGCAAGCAGATCCCGTACCTCCCGTTCTGTCCATGCTGAAGCTCTTTTGCGATCCTGGGACTCCATCATGGTTACCTGTGCTGATGAGCTCTGCGTGGTCACCTGTGCTCTCCTTGCTGGGCAAACAGGAAATGAAATTCAAAAGTTCAGGGGGTTTTCCTGTCTACCTGGTCAGTGCATATGAGAGTTGAGAGTGCTGTCCAGAGCGGTCACAATGAAGTACTGTGGGATAGCTCCCAGAGGCCAATAATGTCGAATTCCATCCACAGTACCCCAAATCCGAGCCGCAAAGGCCAATTTTAGTGCTAATCCCCTCGTCGGAGGTGGAGTAAAGAAACCAGTTTAAAGGGCCCTTTAAGTCGAAAGAAAAGCCTTTGTCGTGTGGACGTGTCCAGGCTTAATTCGATTTAATGCTGGTAAAGTCGACCTAAACTTGTAGTGTAGACCAGGCCTCAGTCTCAACTGTTGTTAAATAATTATTGTCTGATACCTCCCAAATTTCCTGCAACTGTGAACATTTAAATTGATAAAAACAGGGAAAAAATGCTTAAAAATAAACATCTATATTATCCATCGAAATTAAAAGAAACCCTGGAATGCTACCAAGTCTATCTATGTAGCATTTCTGTCTCTCCAGCTACGCAGTCTCCACAGTAGCTAGGCTCTGTCCTACGGAGTAACAACCCTGTAAGGGCAGCTTGAATGGCCGATGTGAAGTCCCCAGTAACCTCTTCATGGGAAACATCAGAGTGTTCCTAGAGACCAACCCTGCCACTCGCATTCCCTGGGGTTCTTATAATGTGACGTTCTCTGTGTGCGGCTTTCCACTGGGCTCCCTGGCCGCTCCCAGGAGACTGGTAACCAGCCAAGCGCAGGGAGCAGTCTGTGCGTCTGAGCACGGGCACTGCCGTCCGTGGAGCAGCTTTTCCCAGATGGGCTGAATTCCTGCCCCCATTGCAACTCACTGTGACTGCACTGGGCCAGGATTCCACCCCAGGGGAGGTGATGTACTGGAGAGTATAAAATGGGGCTCCCTTTAGCACCACCAGGTACCCCCAGCAAGACCTATCCTCACATCCCCGGCTCTCTCCCTAACACTTCCTGCCCCCCATCCCCAGACCTCCCTCTAACACCTGCAAACCCCCTGTCCCCCACATCCCCAGACCTCCCCCAACACCCGCTCACCCCCTGTCTCCCACAACCCCAGGCCTCCCCCTAGCACCCACTCACTCCCTGCCCCCCACATCCCCAGACCTCCCCCATACACCCTCTGCCCCCTGCCCCCCATCCCCAGACCATGTTGTGTTTCTTCTTAAG
Organism: Trachemys scripta elegans; assembly: GCF_013100865.1. Lineage (NCBI taxonomy): Eukaryota > Metazoa > Chordata > Testudines > Emydidae > Trachemys > Trachemys scripta. The sequence continues at coordinate 5,291,999 of NW_023260511.1, forward strand.
CCCCTACCTTATTTGTTGTACATGATGCTGTTCCCATTTCCTGACATCTTTAGTAGGTGCCTCCATTGATGTATAAATTTCCAGTGCCCATTTTAGGGTCAAATCAGCCTCGGTCAATAATCATTCTTGGGTTGCTTCATTTTCTTTAGGAGTGTCCTGGAGTCACCAGGAGTTAAAGATTAATCATTATTTAAAGATTATGTCATGTGATGAAAACTCCAGGAATATGTCCAGTCAAAACTGGCAACCCTACGATCTTATAATCTACCATTTAAACCTTCTCCACACTCACAGTGCTCTGTTAATTTTCTTGGTCCAGCTACAAATTCAGGAATGATTTCATTTTCTTTTTGACTCCATGTATAAAAGCAGAAATTCTCCCAGTGGCTTTGGGGAGAGGCGACTTGATAGAATTTCCAGAATTTCAATGAATGTTTTGTCTGCTGGTTCAATGCGGGGCTCTCAGGCTCTGCAGCAAGTTAGAGGTTTTAATGCCTGTTTCAATCAGTATAACAACCACCGTGTTCTCATCACTGATCCCATGACCCATTCTACACACTTCCAGCCTCTCTAGGTCAGTGGGCCTGGCCTCTGCTGAGCTCGGAGATGAGCTCGTTTTCCCCAAACAGCCTTGTTTTCCCCTAGCTGAGCAGGTCCCTCAGAGGGAGGGGCTGCAGGCTGCAGTTTCACTCCCAGAGGCGTATGTACTTCCCCCGTGTTCCTGGATTAGGATTCCATCCCCTTCATCAATTCTCGTGTCTTTTGCTCTTTAGTGCAAGGGAACAACACAGGCATGGTGGGCCCCAAGTAACTGGGTTTACTAATTATACGTGTAAGCAGAGTCAGGATGAGCTCTACCCTGACATCTGGTGGTGAATTGTGGTGAGTGTGGAAAAGAACTTCAGGGGCTGATCTTGTTTGCATAGGCACACCCACCCCACCTAACATTAGCCCACAGCAGCCCAAAATGGTCACTTTGGCTGCTGTCGGACCCCCAGTTTCTCTGTTATTGGGGCAGGAGGAATAAAGTGTTGTTACCCCGATTATGTGAATCAAGGACAATTAAACTGTTTTATGACAGAGGGTTTCACCATCACCTAAGTATCACTCGCTAGACAAGGGTCATGGATGACAACTCCCAGTGAAGAGGGAGTAGCTGGGGACAGGTAATTGTATTGGCTGGGCCTGGCCTGTTGAGAGCCTGAGATACCAATTGCACCTTTTTCTCTCTCTCTCTCTCTCTCTCTACTGTAGACTATCAGAGCTCATTTTAATTCAGTTAGGAGTCTAGTTACAGGCTGCTGAGCTGAATGCATTTTAGGCTAATAGTGTACCTGCACTGAGGCTACTCTACTACAAGCTGAAATCACTAAAGAGCTAAAATTGCTAAGAGCTGAAATCATTGAGTGCTGTGGGGGGGTCTGAAGATATGTTGCTGAGCTGCTGGTGGAGTAGAGTAGTTTGTGGGATGACTGGAGTGCCTCACAGGACCGCTAGCGGAGCAGCTGGTGGAGTGGAGCAGTTCGCGGAATGACTGGAGCAGCTTATAGGATGGCTGGTAGAGCAGAGCAGAGCAGCTGGTGGAGTGGCTCGCGGTGAAGGCTGCAGCAGAACCCCATGGAGAGGTGGGGCATTCTGCCTCGGACCACGTAAGTGCCCCTTAATACTGCTGTGCCCCCCCCCTCAGGGTGGGAGGTAAAACTCTGCAGATAAATGTTTGAACTCTGGGGCTGCAGTGACCAGGGAGAGAGACTTTTTGGTTTGTTGTTCTCTTGGGTGATTTTTGGGGTGCTGGACCCAAGAGACTTTTGGGGTGTTGGACTTCTGGGACTTTGGGTGATTTCTTGGGTTGCTGGACTTAAGACCCTGAGGGGAAAAGGACGCTGCCAAATGTACTTGGGGGTGGGTCTTTTGCTCATGGTTTCTGCTATGAACCCTGTTTGTGGTGTTTTCCCAACATAATGCCGCATTGTCTCCCTCCTTTATTAAAAGGATTTTGCTACACTCAAACTCCATGCTTGTGAGACGGGAAGTATTGCCTCCTAGAGGCGCCCAGAGTGGTGGTATGTAATTGTCCCAAGTCACTGGGTGGGGACTCTATCCGTTTTTGCATTATGTTATTGAAACGGAACCCCTAGACACTAAACCCGGCCCGTGCTGCTGCCAACTCAGACTGGCAGAAGGGTTACATAGGCAACAGGCCAAGCCTGCTGCTCCGGTTGGGTTCTGGAAAGCAGAACACAGTGAATGCCCCAGTGAATGCCTCACGCTATTCCTGGGCAGTACAGCTAGCCTATTAAACCTGTTTGCTAATATGCTTCACCGGAACACGTTTCACACCTTGTGAAAGCTGAGGAGCTCTGACTCTGTGCTAGATTCCTGGCCAAAGGGGGCTCTCCACAGCAGGAACGGACAGGAGCAGGATACCGGGTGGAGATATCATTGCGCAGGGCAGTCCTGTACCTCTCATTAGCGCACATGGTATGTGGGCATTCATTACTCTGGTCTGCCCAGATGTGCATTGTGAGAGGCTCAGCTGGAGCTCACTGACGATCTGCTCGATAATTTTTTTTCCTCAGAGCTGCTGCAGTCATCTGAGATGGAAAGGGGCAAAGACATTGAAGAGATTTTTAGAGGTGTGACGCATTCTAGATGTGTGGGAGTCGAGATAACCAACAAAACTAGAGTGGCCCTCCGCTCCCCAAGGTTTGGAGTTTGTCCATTACACCTGTTTCTAATAGGCTGACTTTCTTCTTTTTACCATGTAATTTTAAAATAAAATATTTATTGTACTTACATTTCAGTGTATAACACATAGAGAAGTATAAACAAGTAATTGTCTGTACGAAATTTTAGTTTGTACTGACTTTGCTAGTGCTTTTTATGTAGCCTGTTGTAAAACTAGGCAAATAGCTAGATGTACCCCCTGGAAGACCTCTGCGTACCCCTGGGGTACACATACCCTTGGTTGAGAATCACTGCTTTATGGCCGCTGTGCCGTGGGTTTTTCATGTCCTGTTTTCAGGATCTGGTTTCATCTCACACAGCTTTTTTATCAATTCCCTTTTTCATGAATTAAATTTCTTTCAGGTTTTTTTCCCTTGATATTCATTCTCTGGTACGTCTGTAGATTTTATTTCCCTCTACTTCCCTCCTCTAATAGAATCTCCTCACATACCTAGGTCTCTTCCCCCACCCCAATTCTCCTGACCTAAAACCTTTCCTATTTACCTTCTTTCCTCCTGCTCTCTTCCCTGTTCTCTCCTTCTATTCTTCTATTCTTCTCTTATATTGTCACCTTCCACCTACCCCAGTTCCGGTTCTTCCGCTAGCTCACCATCTCGATTCTTCTCCTTCTCTAACAGCTTTTTCCAGCTGCCCCTTCGGGTGGATCCCAAACCCCCTCCCCAGCTTGAGCTGCCTAATCTCTCTCACCAGATGTGACCTTGTTTGTTCACAATAAATCTACAAAGTCCCATTTTCCTGAATACATTAGAGACAAACACAGCAGGCATTACAGGCAAACAGAGGACAATCCCAACTAGTAATATATATATACATGATGCTTCAGATTTAGTGTGTGTGGTGTTTCAAAAGCCTAACTTTCCAAAATTAGACAAATTATGAGCTAAATTAACACATCAGCACTATACAATACCAGTAAAACATTGTCATAACTATAAAGGCAAGGGTAACAGCTCTCCTGTGTACAGTATTATAAAATCCCTCCTGGCCAGAGACTCCAAAATCCTTTTACCTGTAAAGGGTTAAGAAGCTCAGGTAACCCGGCTGATACCTGACCCAAAGGACCAATAAGGGGACAAGATACTTTCAAATCTTGGGGGCGGGGAAAGCTTTTGTTTGTGCTCTTTGTTTTGGGGGTTGTACGCTCTTGGGACTAAGAGGGAACAGACATTAATCCAGGCTCTCCACATCTTTCTGAACAAGTCTCTCATATTTCAAACTTGTAAGTAAACAGCCAGGCAAGTCGTGTTAGTTTACCTTTGTTTTCTCAACTTGTAAATGTACCTTTTACTAGGGTGTTTACCTCTGTTTGCTATAACTTTGAACCTAAGGCTAGAGGGGGGGTCCTCTGGGCTCTTTAAGTTTGATTACCCTGTAAAGTTATTTTCCATCCTGATTTTACAGAGATGATTTTTACCTTTTTCTTTCATTAAAAGCCTTCTTTTTAAGAACCTGATTGATTTTCCTTGTTTTTAGATCCAAGGGGGATGGATCTTGATCCACCAGGAGTTGGTGGAAGGGAGGAAGGGGGATGGTTAATTTCTCCTTGTTTTAAGATCCAAGGGGTTTGGATCTGTATTCACCAGGGAATTGGTGAAGAGTCTCTCAAGGCTACCCAGGGAAGGGAATTAGCATCGAGAGTGGTGGCAGCGGACCAGATCTAAGCTGGTAGTTAAGCTTAGATGTTTTCATGTAGGCCCCCACATCTGTACCCTAAAGTTCAGAGTGGGGAAGCAGCCTTGACAAACATATAAATGGACTAAGAGCTGGCTAACTGACCGATCTCAAAAAGTAGTTGTCAAGTGAGGAATCAACACTGAATAGGGGTGTTTCTGGTGGATGACACAAAAATTGACAGAGCGGTAACTAATGATGAGGACAGGGCAGCCATAGAGAGGGATCTGGATTGCTTGGTAAACTGAGCCCATTCAGGTTACTTCTGTATTGAGACCTGTGCTGTTCAACATATTCATAAATGTTCTGGAAAAGGGGGTGAACAGTGAGGTGGCAAAATTTTCGGATGATACATAATAAAGCTGACTGTGAAGAGTTAAAAAAGAATCTCACAAAACTTGGTGATTGGGCAAGCAAATAGCAGATGAAATTCAATGTTGATAAATGCAAAGTAATGCTCATTGGAAAACATAATCCCAACTGGGTCTAAATTAGTTGTTACCACTCAAAAAGGAGATTTGGGAGTCATCAATTGTTCTCTGAAAACTTCCACTAAATATGCAGTGACAGTCAAAAAAGTGAAGAGAATTTTAGGAGCCATTAGGAAAGGGATAGATAACAATACAGAAAATATCATAATGGTGTAGGAAGATGAGGTCCTGAAACATAAACCCTTGGTATCAGAGGCCCGGTATGAGGCCTGAACTAAAGTAGTGGTCAAGACTTTGCTAACATCAAGAAGAGTTAAGCTGTGATCCAGCGGCAGGTTCTGCTCAGAGAAGTTGGCAAGAAGAAGGCTGCTAATTGCAAGTATATACATATCTAAAAGGTATCAAGTACTAACAGGATGAACAGCAGAACATTCTGGTACGAACACATTCCACAGAGATAATGGGGAACAGACTGACCCATCCTAAAGATAGGGTAAAAAGGATAATATGATGGATAGACTTGTTTGTTTGAACCAACATGTACCAGGAGAGAGTCAGCACCCTAACGCGTAATGGGGTTGTACCTCAATGCATCAGGCATGATGTGTAACTTGTTTGTACCTGTGTATAAGAATGCATCCCTGAGTGGACGTCTTTGTCCAGCCTAGGGGGCAGTAGAGTGTCCCACCACTGACTGCATAGGCGCCAACTTTTCCAGACGCCAGTGGGTGCTTGCCCCCGGCCTCCATCCCACCCCCTTCTGCCCCGTCCCTGCCCTTGCCCCCATCTCAATCCCCGCCCCAACTCCACCCCCTCCCTGCCCCTATTGGACCCCCTTCCCCAAATCCCCGGCCCGGCCCTGCCTCTTCCCGGAGCACACCACATTCCTCCTCCTCCCCACTCCCTCCCAGCGCTTGCCGCCATGAATCAGCTGTTTTGCGGTGGGAAGCTCTGGGAGGGGGGGAGAAGCAGAGCCCCGGTGCGCTCAGGGGAGGAAGTGGAGGCGGAGCAGAGGTCAGCTAGGGCCGGGGGTTGGGGCGGGGAGGGAAGCTGCTGGTGGGTGCAGAGCACCCACCAATTTTTCCCTCTGAGTGTTCCAGCCCCGGAGCAGCCACAGAGTCGGCGCCTATGACTGACTGAGCTGTGTCCATTATCAGGGGGCACATATTCATAGTATGTCCTGGAAAGTCTGCTGGAAACTATTACTGTGCTTCGTTTGAAAATAAACCTGTCCGGGTGCCTTCGTACCTTATTGGAGTCTGTGGTCACTGGGGGTTCTCTCGGCATCAGCTGCGTCAGCGATCTGAGCAGAACCGGGGCAGCACACAGAGGGAACACAGGCACGCAGTTGACTGTTATCAACATTGGATAGCCAATCAGAGGCAGTGTCCCCTGAGCCAGACACTCAGGGGAACCTATATATAAGAACCTATTTAGAATAGAATGGAATAGAATATCATGAGTGTTTCACATCATCGTCAGATGGGTGCCTACAGGGGCCAAACCCACCTCGCTGCCAGGGAATTGCCAGACATGGAAACACTGAAAGAATGAATGTTGGGAGCTTTATCTTTGGCTTTCTGGTCATGTTTCCCAGCTTTTGTCTCCACCCCAGAGGCTAATGCTGTGTCTGTGCCTTGCCCAATAGTAAAAATACAAAGAAACCACAGAGCAGCTGAGTCCCTGATAACTCTGTTTAGCGACTCTGTTGGCCAGCTTTACAGGCCCAGCTACCCACCAACTACAGCTCTGACTAGTTTGGGGTGACTTCTAAAACACCAAACACAGTGAGCACCACGAGAGGGGTCACAAACTATTTAAAGGGATACCACCCAATCCCATTACAATTAGACTTTTTTGTAAACAAATGAAAGCTGAGATTCCAGCAGCTGAGCTTGAAGAGAGACACCCAGATTCATAAAACTGATGATAAAATTGTGAGAGTGGCAACACTGTCAATGCTGCAATCAGGTGACTAAACGCCGTCTCTGCTTTGTTAACTCATGGTTGATTCTAATGACTTCCTGCTGAGGATGCACTGTCACAAACAGAATTCTTGTCTCCCCACAGCTTTTTCTGTTACAGTGGTCACACCTTCATCCCCCCTGTACCAGCCATCAGCCCTGGCTGCAAGGAGACCTGTGTGTTTGTGAAAAGGAACCTCAGCGCCTGGGGAGTTGCAGGGGCTCCCGCGTATGAGTGGGCCGGGTTCTCATTTATCCTTATGTTCTCCAACCCCTTTGACAACAACCTGCACCACCTCCAGTATGCACTGGAAATCCGCGAAGGCAGAATGAGCTGCAGGGAATTGGAGAGTCTCTACCACATGATGTGTGGCCACAGGCCTCTGTCCAGAACCTATCGAAAGGACCAACTTGGGAGAAACACAACTGCTCTTTGTTGTAACATTACGTAGCTTTCAGATTTCTGCCACTATATCCAATCATAGCAAACTGCCCTTAGAGTATTAATTGAAGAGAGAGGTTCTCCTCCCAGCTACACTCCACAGCCACCTCGCTCCCAGCAGCCGTCTTCTCCGTTCTGCCACTTCTCTCGCAAGCTGACCCAGTAACATGCCTGCAAATGGGTGTTCCTGTCTCAGTAATCCCAAATGAGAGGGAGACACCACCCTGACTTGGAATGCTCTTCATGCAGAATCCAGGACCCGCAGACAGCAATTATTCAGTGGATTTTCCCCCGATCTTTTCCGTTCAGATTATTATTTTGTTTTATCCAGGGGAAAAACAATCAACTTGTATAGCTGTTCCTGAGCAAAGCAAATAATGGGCTCAGGGCCACTGAAAGAAGGCCACCAGAGAACCCAAAGGAAACAATCACCGCTCAGTCCCTCGGCTGTGCCAAGAACCTGACTAGTAACAAAGCTCAGCAGCAGAACCATTCCACAGCCAGCTGACAAGCAGTAAAGATGACTAGTGGGAAGACCAGAGGGCCTAATTCTGCATTTGGGCCTGATCTGACCACTCTTAGCCACATTGGATGAAATTCCCCTTGTGCACAGAGTCAGTATGAGCCCCAAGAACCGCACCGAAGCTCCCAAAATTTGATTTAGTTGGGGTTGGTCCTGCTTTGAGCAGGGGGTTGGACTAGATGACCTCCTGATGTCCCTTCCAACCCTAATCTTCTATGATTCTATGAAATATAACCTATATGGTATTTTGGCCTCTGAGGAGGGGACTTCACCTCCTGAATGACTAGATCCTCAGCATCACAATTCCAGGGGTCCAGCATCCATAGATGGAGCTATTTTTCCAAATAGGTTCAGCACCCAACATGCTCCCAGCTGTTCTCTCAAACTGGCCCTGACTGTGGGTTCTGGGCTTCTCTGGTCATTCTGGCCACACTCTGAAAGTTACTCCCAATGGGGGCCTTTGCAGAGCAAGGTGCTGCTGAGGTTGAGTCAAGGGGCCAAAGCTGAGTCCTGCTGTTGACAGTCTGGTCATAGGCACATGCAGGAAAATTCCCATACCCCACAGCTGCTCCAAGTGTCCCATTCCCGGGAGCTGGAGCCAGGCATTTGCATATATCGACATGGGAGGGGTCAGGAAGGCCTCTGGGAGGGTTTTGAGCACCAGTTGCCAGCCCTGGATCTGGGAATATGCAGCCCTGTTCTGGAGCTGATCGGAAACATAAGAACGTAAGAACGGCCGTACTGGGTAAGACCAAAGGTCCATCTAGCCCAGTATCCTGTCTTATGACAGTGGCCAATGCCAGGTGCCCCAGAGGGAATGAACAGAATAAGTCGTCACATGATCCATCCAATGTGTGTTGTGTGAAAAAAGCATTGCTTTTGTTTGTTTTAAACCTGCAGTGCACCATTCAGACAGCCTGAGACCTACACCAGCTAAACCCCAGCAATGCACCATCCCCACAGCCTGAGACCTACACCAGCTAGAGGGACAGAACCACATTGGAAATAGCAGCAGGGATGGGGGTTAAGGAGGGGCAAAGTTTGATATTTCTGCTGTCTGTAGCAATGTTGGTTGGCCCCTGCCCTTTCTTCCCATATCACCTGTCATGTCTGTAGGAAGATGCTAAGTCCCTGGGTGCATGGACTGTACCCTTATGTCTGTCCCAGACAAAGGCATGTACATTTTGGGTGCTGTGAAATCTAATAAAACTTTATAATACTAAAAACTGTCCTGAGGAGAGTCACTTCTAAACAAAGAACAGAATTAATTCTTTTGTTCACATAAATACAGAGGGTCCAGGTCACCACTGATATCAATTGGCCATAGCTCCATTGTAGTCAAAGGGCTGTATCCCCAGCTGCAGTAAACTGTTCCTGCTTCATTGGAGTCAATGGGCCAATTTACATCAGCTAGAGGTCTGGCCCAGAGATCAGCCCAAACATATTGCCCTGGACTCCATGGGCTGTCTGAGTTTCTCACCTGCAGCTGGACTCTCACTTCAACCCAGCTCTACTCAAACATAATAGGAGCAATGCATGCTGGGAAAGCTACTCACTTTTCTACCAACTCCTCTTTATGGCAGAGGCTTAAGGTAATAAGCTCACAGCAATCTTATATCCCCAGCAGCAAGATGTTCCACCGGGAAGATGACATATCCCCAAACACCGCCTGTGCAAGGGTGGGCTGTATCTGTATCAAATGACAAGCTCCATTTTGTATTCAGTGGTGAACACAACTTGCCAAGGCAACCTATTGTGTTGTGTTAACCTTTGACCCCTGACCTGAGCTCAGGTGGTCATTTATATCTTAGAAAGTGTTAAGATGCTTGCTCAATTAGCGTAAATGAAATTAAAGCAATAAACGCAAGCAGGAGTCAGGAAAGAAACATAACGATTGTTTTAAAATAGGCTTTGCAGTGGGCCTGATGGCTAGTATTTAGCTAGCAGTAGTAATAGCTAGCACAAGGCCACATTATGCCAAGGTTAGTAAGTAACCTTGGCTTACCAGATTTAACAATATATAACTTGTGATAGACTGTCTAGACCAGGGGTCATCAATTACTTTTTGTCAAGGTCCACATTTATTGGTCAAGGTATAGTCAAGGTCCAGACTGCAGAGAAAATACAACAACAACAACAGTAATAATAATCATAATAATAATAAAATAAAAAGATTTTGGGGTCCATTCAAAAGCGTCTGGCGGTCCAAATTTGCCCGCAGTCCTCCTATTGACTACCCCTGGTCTGTGCAACTGCGTACAACCATAACTGTAACCCCAAATGGGCAGCAGGAATGACACATGTGGCCAAGATGCCAAGACTTAATCGAATGTGGTCCCTGAAATAGGTGAGTGTAAGGAATAGGGGCATAAAAAGGTAACAAACCTCAACTTCTGGGGCAACCTCAGAATGGCAATACGATGACAACCTTAATGCCTATCTCACCTTAAGGCAAACCCGCAGCCCTGTGGATTGGTTAGTACACATGTGCGGATTCTGCTGTTGTTCTTCTCGTGTTTTTCTAGTGTAAGCAGAGTTTGAATGAGCTCTCCCCTGACATCTAGTGGAGAGCTGTGGAAAAGGACTTCAGGAGATGATCTCGTTTGCCTGGGCACACCCACCCTGCCTAAAGGTGCTCAGCCTTGGGACAGCTCCCATCTTTTCATGTGCTGTGTATTTATACCTGCCTACCGTATTTTCCACTCCATGCATCTGATGAAGTGGGTTGAAGCCCATGAAACCTTATGTCCAAAAAGATTTGTTAGACTCTAAACTGCTACAAGGACTCCTCGTTATTTTTACAAGACACAGTTTGGCTACATATTCTGACAATGATGTTTTGACTGTCTTTGCCAGTTGGCATAAAGGGGTTCTTGGGATTACACTGCCATGGCATTACGAGGTTTACAGGGTCAGTATGTTCAGTTTTGCCTGGGAAAAGGACCTGGTATGTAACCTCACCCCTCTGCTTATCACAGTCAGGTTGAACTGAGCCCTGGGCTGATATCTCACAGTGTGCCTGGGCCGGGGGGAGAGGCAGCAGTAGGTGGCTAGGCCCCTTTTGACACGCTCCACAAAGCCAGTGTTGTGAGGAAGTGTAACACAGAGCCAAAGGAAGGGCAGGAGGCAGAGCTCAGTGTATCTGAACCGAGAGCTCCCACACTGCCTTGGGAGGGGAGAGAGTTGTGATAGCAACAGACCAAAGCATGTCTAAGATGAGACTGTGCGATGATATGGGATTTGTGATGACCCCGAGCAGGAATGGCAGAAGGTCCCTAGAGGCGGCACCCAAACCCCTGTGCCTCCCCTTCTCCCTGAGCTCCTGCCCCCACACCGCCCCTTCCCCTGAGGCCCCGCCCTCATGCCACCCCTTCTCCCAAAGGCCCCGCCTCCATGCACTGCCCCTCCACTCATTCTTCTCTTCCCCCTCCCCACCCCGGTCTCCTTATGGCCAGTAAAAAGTGCGAGGGCCCTAGCCCCCTGGCAACCCCTGTTCCAGTGCCCCTGACCCCGAGTCCCTCCAGCACCACCCAGGCCAGCTCTCCTGTCTTCCGGAAGACCTTCCCTGCCCTGCTACATTGGACCAGGGCATGGTGGGTACTGCAGCTGCTGAGCTCCGGGTAATCCCTCGTGCAGTGCAGCGCCCATGGTGCAGAGGTGCAGGTGAACCCAGCCCTGGGCTCTGACAGGCAGAATGTCCAACAGCTGCTTCCTCACAGCAACACCCAGCATGCCCTGCCGTATTCAGGCCTCAGGTTTCAGCCTACATGGTGTATTGCACATATGAGCTGCAGTGCTTGCAACTGTATGCACGTTAAGAACAGTACATATTATTGACAGCAGGGCCACTGGGGGGCAGGGGCAAAAGGGGCAGTTTGTTCCATATCCTTGTTTCAGAGGGCCCCCACACCAAGTGGCATCGTGACCTGGTACATGGAGGTTGCGGTGCCACTCAGGATGGACCCATCCAGCTTGCTCTGCTACCCAGCAGGGGCTAAGAGTACTGTGGACTCGGTGGGGTGATGTGTGGGGCCAAGCAACTGAAGCAGGGGTGGCCCCATAGGGGTTGGTGATGACGCCTGGGATCTCCCTGACTCACACCATACATGTGCATACCCTGGGAAACATTTGTAGGAGAATCCCTAACCTGAGCAGAGCAGCCTCTGTGTCCAGGAGAGAATAAACTGAAAGTAAAAGAGGTTTGTGACAGTTACAGGAATCCAGTTACGCTGCTGTGAAAATATTTTGTCATCCTTGAAAATCTATCACTTCTCTGCAATCTGTGTCAGCAGGGTCTGAGGCCTGGTCTACACTACGAGTTTAGGTCGAATTTAGCAGCGTTAAATCGAATTAAGCCTGGACACGTCCACAAAAAGAAGCCCTTTTTTTTTGACTTAAAGTGCCCTCTTAACCGGTTTCTTTACTCCACCTCCGACGAGGGGAGTAGCGGCAAAATCGATATTGCCATTTCAAATTATGATTAGTGTGAACGGAATTCGACGGTATAGGCCTCCGGGAGCTATCCCAGAGTGCTTCATTGTGGCCGCTCTGGACAGCACTCTCAACTCAGATGCACTGACCAGGTAGACAGGAAAAGCCCCGCGAACTTTTGAATTTCATTTCCTGTTTGCCCAGCGTGGAGAGCACAGGTGGCCACGCAGAGCTTATCAGCACACGTAACCATGATGGAGTCCCAGGATCGCAAAAGAGCTCCAGCATGGACCAAACGGGAGGTACGGGATCTGCTCGCCATATGGGGAGATGAATCAGTGCTAGCTGAACTCCGTTGCAGTAAACGAAATTTCAAAATATTAGAAAAAGTCTCAAAGGCCATGAAGGACAGAGGCCATAACAAGGACGCACAGCAGTGCCGTGTGAAAATTAAGGAGCTAAGGCAAGCCTACCACAAAGCCAGAGAGGCAAACGGAAGGTCCGGGGCAGAGCCGCAGACATGCCGCTTCTACACGGAGCTGCATGCCATGCTAGGAGGTGCAGCCACCACTACCCCAACCCTGTGCTTTGACTCCATCAATGGATAATCACACAACAGGGAAGCGGGTTTGGGGGACGAGGAAGATGATGATGAAGTCAATGAAGATAGCTCACAGCAAGGAAGCAGAGAAACCGGTTTCCCCAACAGCCAGGATATGTTTATCACCCTGGACCTGGAACCAGTGACCCCCGAACTCACCCAAGGCGTGCTCCCAGACCCTGAGGGTGCACAAGGGACCTCTGGTGAGTGTACCTTTGTAAATATTACTCATGGTTTAAAAGCAAGCGTGTTTAATGATTAATGATTAATTTGCCCTGACAATCCTGGTCAGTACAGCTACTGGAAAAGTCTGTTAACGTGTATGGGGATGGAATGGAAATCCTCCAGGGACATCTCCAGAAAGCTCTCCTTCATGTACTCCCAAAGCCTTTGCAAAAGGTTTCTGGGGAGTGCTGCCTTATCCCGTCCACCATGGTAGGACCCTTTACCACGCCAGGCCAGTAGCACGTAGTCTGGAATCATTGCATAACAAAGCATGGCAGCGTATGGTTCCGGTTTTTGCTGGCATGGAGACAACATCCATTCCTTATCTCTCTTTGTTATCCTCAGGAAAGTGATACCATTCACGGTCACCTGGTTGAAATGGGGTGATTTTAGTAAGGGGACATTGAGAGGTGCCCGTTCCTGCTCGGCTGAACAGAAATATTCCCTGCTGTTAGCCACGCAGTGGGGGGGAGGGGTGAAGTGATCATCCCAGAGATTTGGGTGTGGGGTGGGGGATGGGGGCTAGTTGGGTTTGTGCTGTATGTTAACCCGGAAACCGCAGCCCCTCCTTTTACATTGCAAACCCATTTTAAATGGCCAACCCAACGGGTGCTTGGTATGGGAAATGAGGGCGCTGCTGTTTGAAACCATTCCCTATTGTTATGAAGGTTAAAAAAGCCAAAAGACTGTGGCTTACCATGGCTGCCTGCAAGCCGAATTCTGTTGCCTGGCACTGTTTGAGTGATCTCTCACACCAAACGGGCAGGCCCTCAATATAAGAGGGAAAATGCGACCTTGTAACGAAAGCACATGTGCTGTGTAATGTGAACAGCAACATTTAACGAATTTAATGTGAAAGAGTGTACCCATTGTTCTCTAAAATGTGTCTTCTTAACCACGTCTCCCTTTTCCTCCACCAAGTGCAAATGTTTCTCCTTCGCAGAGGCTAGTGAAGATTAGAAGGAAAAAATGGCGGACTCGGGATGATATGTTCTCGGAGCTCCAGGTGTCTGCCCAAGCTGACAGAACACAGCACAATGCGTTGAGGCATTCAATGTCAGAGTGCAAAAAAGCACAATATGAACAAGAGGAGAGGTGGTGGGCTGAATTGCGGGCTGAAGAGAGCAAGTGGCGGGCTGAAGAGGATAGGTGGCGTCAGATTGCTGACAGAAGGCAAGAGTCGATGCTCCGGCTGCTGGAGCATCAAACTGAAATGCTCCAGCATATAGTTGAGCTGCAAGAAAGGCAGTAGGAGCAGAGACCACCGCTACAGCCCCTGTGTAACCAATAACCATCCTCCCCAAGTTCCATAGCCTTCTCACCCAGACACCCAAGAACTCAGTGGGGGGGCCTCCAGCCACCCAGCCACTCCACTCCAGAGGATTGCCCAAGCATCAGAAGGTTGGCCTTCAATAAGACTTAAAGTTTTAAAGTTTTAAACTGCAGTGTTTCTTTTCCTTCCCTCCTCCCCCACCCCACCCGGCGCTTCCCTCCTCCCCCACCCCTCCCGGGCTACCTTGGCAGTTATCCCCCTAGTTGTGTGATGACTTAATAAAGAATGCATGAATGTGAAGTAATAATGACTTTATTGCCTCTGCAAGTGGTGCTTGAAGGGGGGAGGGGCGGGTGGTTAGCTTACAGGGAAGTAGAGTGAACCGGGGGGGAGTGGGGTTCATCAAGGAGAAAGAAACAGATGCTCTACACCGTAGCCTTTCCAGTCACAAAACTGGTTTTCAAAGCTTCTCTGATGCGCACCACACCCTACTGTACTCTTCTAACTGCCTTGGTGCTGCGCATAATCACCGGCCAGGTGATTTGCCTCCACCTCCCACCCCGCCATAAATGTCTCCCCCTTATTCTCACAGATATTGTGGAGAGCACGGCAAGCAGCAATAACAATTGGAATATTGGTTTCGCTGAGGTCTAACCGAGTCAGTAAACTGCGCCAGAGCACTTTTAAACATCCAAATGCACATTCTACCACCATTCTGCACTTGCTCAGCCTATAGTTGAACAGGTCCTGACTACTGTCCAGGCTGCCTGTGTATGGCTTTATGAGCCATGGCATTAAGGGGTAGGCTGGGTCCCCAAGGATAACTATAGGCATTTCAACATCCCCAACAGTTATTTTCTGGTCCGTGAAGAAAGTCCCTTCCTCCAGCTTTCAAAACAGACCAGAGTTCCTGAAGACGCGAGCATCATGTACCTTTCCCGGCCATCCCACGTTGATGTTAGTGAAACGTCCCTTGTGATCCACTAGGGCTAACAGCACTATGGAAAAGTGTCCCTTGCAATTTCTGTACTCTGTGGCTTGGTGCTCCGGTGCCAAGATAGGGATATGGGTTCCGTCTATCGCCCCACCACAGTTTGGGAATCCCATTGCAGCAAAGCCATCCACTATGACCTGCACGTTTCCCAGAGTCACTACCCTTGATATCAGCAGGTCTTTCATTGCCCTGGCTACTTGGATCACAGCAGCCCCCACAGTAGATTTGCCCACTCCAAATTGATTCCCGACTGACCAGTAGCTGTCTGACGTTGCAAGCTTCCACAGTGCTATCGCCACTCGCTTCTCAACTGTGAGGGCTGCTCTCATCTTGGTATTCTGGCGCTTCAGGGAAGGGGAAAGCAAGTCACAAAGTTCCATGAAAGTGCCCTTACGCATGCAAAAGTTTCGCAGCCACTGGGAATCGTCCCACACCTGCAACACGATGCGGTCCCACCAGTCTGTGCTTGTTTCCCGGGCCCAGAATCAACATTCCACGGCATCAATATGCCCCAGTAACACCATGATTTGCACATTGCTGGGGAGGTCTATGTCCATGTCAATGTCTTCATCACTCTTGTAGCCACGCTGCAATCGCCTTCTTGCCTGGTTTTGCTTTGGCATGTTCTGGCTCTGCATATACTCCAGGACAATGCTTCTAGTGTTCATAGTGCTCATAATTGCCACGGTGATCTGAGCGGGCTCTATGATCCCAGTGCTATTGTGTCTGGGCTTGAAAAACAGTGAGAAACTATTGTCTGACGGAGGAAGGGAGGCCGTTGATTTCACGGAGGTGGGGGCTGAGGACGTGTACCCAGCAGGTGGGGCTGCTTTGCCCTGGTGACCTATTTTGGCTGGTGTTGGGATACCAGTCGCTCTAGTGCAGGGCTAATGACAAGTTGTTATTCCTACTGCATGAGTAAAGGGCAGCAGAACCACGCTTAGCCGGCCCTGAGTCAGGCAGTCACCCTCAACTGAACTGCACTTGCTCAGCAGGAGGTAGGGATGCTACATGCCAGTGACAGAGAAAGAAGATGGTGACGAGTGTTTTTTCTAGTGATGTGGCTTTTTGTTGTAGTTCTCTTTTTTCTTGCTGTGTTAAAGCACATGTGATTACGCTCAGTTCAGCGTCCTTGTTTGGTTTGATGATTGCTAGAGCTGACAAAACTGATAACTGCATTTTTAAGTGCTGAGCCTTAGATGTCCCCGGGGACAGTGTTTCAGTGAATGAGATTGTCTAGCCTGTGCTAGTGGTGAGGTTCTGCGCTAACTACTGAAATCACTGAGAGCTCGGTTAAGTGGTGGGACCTCAAGACATAGCCTTGCCGAGGGTGCGACAGAGCAGCAATGGCCCAGTGGCTAATGGCAGCAGAGCAAATGGTGGATCAGGTGCTATGATGGCAGGAGCTGGCAGCAAGACTGGCTGAATGTTACACAGCAGCTGAGGTGTTGCTTGATGCCTCTGGGGTTGGAGGTTAACTCATGTGAATTTGCCTCTGAACTTTGGGTCCTCGCTGAGCATGGGCAGGAACTGTGAGGTGGATGCAACGGAGGGAGAGGGAACTGATGTGTTAAAGGAACATTTGTTTATCAGACTTTCACACCACAAGGTGAGAAACTGAGGCAAAGAACACTGCCACATGTACTCTGGGCAGGGGGTGTGTGCTCATGGGTCACATGCTTTTGAATGGTGGTTGTGGTGTTTTCCAGATTAATGCTGTGTTCCTTTCCCCATTCAGTGCTTGCAAGAGGGGAAGCATTACCTCTTGGAGGCCCCCAAGGTGGGGGCTTGAGCCAGTTCTGTTTTGTATTGTTAAGAGGATCCCTGAACCTAGCCTTCGTTGCTGCCGTCTCCTGGCAGAAGGGTTACATCTGGTTACATCCAGTTTCTTCTCCTGTGTTTGTTTTGGTTTAACAAAACGTTCTTGCTGTTTGCCAGGGCTGACAAGAAGGGAGGAAATGGAGGAGAACTGTATTGGGGCTGCGAGATCAGGGCCACCCAAAACCTCTGTGTAAATAAAGTTAGATGGAAAGGCCTGGGGCCCCAGCAAACATGAATGTACCAGGCTCCATATTTCTCTCGATGGACCTGCCTGTCTCCGACCCAGAGACTTTGGGGAAGAATGGTGCAGGACGGGCGGCAAAACATGACTCAGCAATAAGAAAATCATTCAAGGGTAGGGGATAAATATTGGTTACCAGCCAGTCACAACGTTCACTGTAATGGCCCAAAGTCAAGCGTGACAGTGCTGCCTCTTCTCACCTAGTCCTCTCTGAGGTGATGGGGAAATGGGGAAAACCTCCTTCAGTGAGAGACCTTTGCACGGGTGCTGCATTTGGGGAATGGCGACATTCTGAGTCTACAAAAAGAACAGGAGTACTTGTGGCACCTTAGTGATTAACAAATTTATTTCAGCATAAGCTTTCATGGGCTACAGCTCACTTCTTCGGATGCATAGAATGGAACACACAGAAAGAAGGTATTTATACATACAGAGAACATGAAAAGGTGGAAGTACGCATACCAACTGTAAGAGGCCAATCAATTGAGATGAGCTATCAGCAGCAGAGGAAAAAAACCCTTTGAAGTGATAATCGAGATGACCCATAGAAGGTGTGAGGAGAACTTAACATGGGGAAAA
Source organism: Trachemys scripta elegans (assembly GCF_013100865.1). NCBI lineage: Eukaryota > Metazoa > Chordata > Testudines > Emydidae > Trachemys > Trachemys scripta. Next base: position 5,309,943 of record NW_023260511.1, read on the forward strand.
AAATTCAATTAGTGTAATGACCCAACCATTCCCAGTCTCTGTTTAATTGTATCTAATTTGCATATTAATTCAAATTCTGTGGTGCCTCTCAGCTGATGACTATCGAGTGGAATGGGGTGACTGGCCAATAACCCTCCAGAGGGCAAGAAGGGGTCATCCCAAATGGCTTCCAGCTTCCATGCCTGTGGAAGAGCAACAGTGGAAAATTGTCCCTATAACAGAGGTCCCCAAACTGTGGGGCAGTGCCTCCCGGAGGGTGGCGTGGAGGACCATGTGGGGGGGGAGGGGCGTGGCAGGGTCCAGGACAGCCCACATGGAGGGGAGGAAATACTACCCAGCCCTGCTCCACTCCCAGCTCTGCTCTGGTCCCAACCCCAGGCACTGCCAGGTTCGCAGTCCTGGCCCCAGCCCCCAGCCTCAGGTTTGGCCATGGCTCCATTCCTGGCTCCATTCCTGGCTCCAGTCCTGGCCCAACTCCCACCCCTCAGCTTTGGCCCCCTTACTTCTGAACGTGTCCCTTCCCCCACCCCCCGGGAGCTGGGGCCCTGCTCCCAGCCCCGGATCAAGGGGTGTGCGGACCAGAGTAAATGGGGGCGTGACCCTGAAAGGACACTGCCCTATAGCTACAGTACTTGTTACATTTGGGGGAGGAGCACGGCCCAGTGGAGCTTGGTAGGGTTCGAAACAAACTCACTAACTTAGCTCACAGACAGGGCCAGCTCTGGCTTTTTTGCCGCCCAAGGCAAAAAAGCATCCCGCCATCCCCCCCTCCCCAGCGCGGCAGGGGAGGGCGCTGAGCCCGGCCGCGGGCCACTCTCCCCGACCGGCTGGAGCGCCGAAGGGAGGGCGGTGAGCCCGCCGCAGCTCCCCTGGCGGCCAGAGTGCCGGGGGGAGGGCGGAGAGCCCGGCCGGGGCTCCGCTCTCCCCGGCGGCCAGAGCGCCGGGGGAGGGCGGCGAGCCCACTGTGGCTCCCCTCTCCCCGATGGCCGGAGCCGGAGCACCGCGCCGCACTGCCCCCCTCCAGGTGCCACTCCAAGCACAAGCTTGGTGGGCGGGTGCCTGGAGCCGGCCCTGTTCACAAAGGCCAGGAAGGCCTATTACAGACCCTGAATTGACCTAGACAACAGGATGAGTTGTTCTGTAAGCACTTGTCTGTAATGTGGGGAAAGAAAAATTGTGTTGTTATGGGGGGCTTCAGTTTGGGAGATGTGCTAGAGTCCTCATTCAGTCAGCCATAAAATGATAGGTGGTACATTTTTACACACATGGTATTGCACCCAACGCAAAGTGACTCTAGCTTGGCCCTCACTACGATGGATAAAGCTCGACTCCTCACTGGACAGTGAGGTGTATTGAGGACTGTGTTTGAATTGCGAACTTAAGGATTTCCTGGGAGGTGGCTAATGTCCAGAAGGACTGGGAGGCACTCGTCGGATTAAGGTTTCCTGGAGCTCTGAGCCTGAGCAAGTGTGGGGCCCTTCCCTATCCCTTCTGCTGGCAGTCCTGTTCCCATTCCGCCCCTTCTGCCTGCGCCTCTTCCCACAGCCCCACCAATTTCTGCCCCTTCCCTGGCCCGCCCCGTTCCACACAGGGTCCCCCCAATTTCACCCCCCCACTGCAGCCCTGAAACCCCTTTTCTTCCTTTCTGCCCCACCCCCAACTGTGACCCCAAGACTAGAGAAGTTCTGTCCCATGCCACAGCCCGGGGCGCAGCAGGGAGTGAGAGCTCCTCCAGTCCCAGGGCCGCAGCCAAGGTCTGGGTGCTGGGGCTTCCCACCCCCCCGACCCCCTGCGCTTCAGCCAGGGACGGGGTCAGGTGGCTCGGGGAGGGGACTTCCCCTGCCCAGTGGCTTCTGCCAGGGATGAACTTGGGGGCACTGAGACTTCACCCACCCTGCCCACCTGGAGCTGCTGCCAGGGAGCAGGGTCGGGGCACGGGGGCTTCCCCCCTGGCAGCCAGGGCTCTGGGCTTCGGCTGCCCAGTGGAAGATTTTTTCCGGGCCCCTAAGCACGGGTCCTGTTGGCTTACTGGCTAATCCACCACTGGTCTGACTGAAAACCTGGCCGTGCAGCAAGCAGGGCACCTCCTCTTCACTATTTAGGGTTATTGTGTAACTCATTGGGCAGTGTGTCCCAGCCGCTGCTCCGTCCCATGCCGACCCACGGGGTGAGGAGCTTATGCAGTAGCAGCGTTTGCTTTACAAGCCCTTGGTTCAGTCTCTGGTGCATTAGCCATGAGGGCTAAAAGCTTGAGCCAAAGGCTGAGGGCTGGTGGCAGTGGCTGAGGGCTGGTGGCAATGTGACAGTTCTTAGAGCGCCCAGGCATATGCACCACCTTATTGCCCCTCTGCCTCACCACCCACACCACAGCCCTCTGGGTCCCTTCAGCATCCAGTCCCTTTTCCACGGAGCACTCGCAATAATACCAGGCCTGCTGTCCCCAAGGGACCGGGGCCCACATCCACTCGAATAATTTGACTCAGGATCAGCCCCTTATACTACAGCCCAGCCCTGAGATCGACAGAGATTAAAAACAATCATAAGTCTATTGTGATGAGAATTAAAGAGTCAGTGAGTAAGGATAATGGAAACAAAAGGGTTGAAACAAACTCAGAACACGCTTTCTGGCAAGTAAATGTCACAGGCTAAGCTCTTGTATAGAGCTGGCTTATCTCACCCGAAACCTTTTGCAGTGTTTCCAAACAAGGCTGGTTGTGATCCGTTTTCATGAATGTTCTGCCATCTACTGCTAACAGGCAGGATAACAGGGCCCTTTCTATGTCCCCCAGTTACAGTCCAGGAAACCTTCGCAGTGCACCCCCAGATAAGATTCTTTCCCCCTTTCTGTTCTTCCCTTCCTGTTAAATCTCAAAATCCTTCATCTGCATTTGGTGCAGACTGGTGACTGTGAACGAGACACCACTTAATTTACATTGCACCAGATGGATAAATGTCTCTGGTCTGGCAGGAGACTAGTGTTTCAACTCTGCTGGAGCTCAATCCTTTCTTGATACAAAGGCTAAGAAGATAGTTCCAATATATAGACATAGACATAACTCCTTATATAGTAGCCGTATATATATTTTATGACAATATTCACAACCAGTGTGACATCAGCCTTCCTTTCATACCGGATACAACACTCTTCAGTGAACCAAAATGTACAGAATTTTACCAGATGGCATTGAGGGGAGTAGGCAACTCATCTCCTCTGTGGATTGGCACGGAGGGGCACCTGTGACACACACTCCCCACTGCGTTACAGGGGCACCTGGGAAGCAACAGGAGGACTGAAAGGGAACAAGAACTGAGTGGCTGGGAGGAGCCTCTTTGGGATGCGGCTTCAGGACAAGGTCAAAAAAGGCAAATTATGTTCACATTGACAACTACTTAGTTTAATGATGGCATCGGGATGTACCCACCCACCCAAGGCTTAAAAGGAAAGACTTGTGTATTTGCACATTACCCACAATGCTGTGGGTCATGGCCTCTACCCTCCAAAAAACCCACACGTTCCCAAATTCTATCCCACTTGCTCGCTGGCACAAACCCTTAAGGGGGCCCACAGAAGCTCAGACGCACAGATCTGCCCACCTGGCTGTCAGCTCCGGGCGGTGGGGAAGCTACTCTGCCTTAACACTGCTCAGGGACCCCGTGACAGGTTTGCACCAGAGAGCGAGATGGATGGCATTGCAGGATGTGTTGCTGTTTGATCTCTGTTAGAGGGGACAGTGAGAGCCAGAGGGCAGCCCCTTTGGGCCTGAGATGTTCAGCTGATATTCAGGGCTTTGCAGGGCATTTCTGTTAGGATGAAATTCTGTGAGACGAGTCAGGGAGATTCTCAGTGTCATCCTGGTCATTCACACACGGGCGTGTTCCCTGAGCACCTCAGAGTCTAACAGCAGCAGGCAGCTTCCTCACTGTGCAATCCCCATGTCTACCCCTCCAGTGAGCTCTGTGCCCAAGAAGCTCTGTGTCACGAAGCCGAGCCTGCATAAAAGCCAGTCTCTGGGCAATGTAATGAGTGCAGCTGGCCTGTAGCAGGTTGCCTGTCTGGCTACGCCACCTGCCTGATTGGAAGAGTCAGCAGCCCGGTTCCTGAGCCCAGCAACAGCAGCTGCTCAAAACATTCACTCAGGGCTGTGATGGGCACGGCTCCTATTTGTTCCCAGCTGTACTCCTGCCTTGTTCCAGTCCTCCTCCCGCCAGGCCCCACATCAGGTAGCCTCGTCCTGACCCTCGGCTCCAGTTTCCTGGGCTCTGGCATCTGGACTCTGACTCCTCCTCTGACCCTGGACCTTGATTCCTAATGTCAGGGGGCTGTTGGCCTCTCACTGGAATGTAGTGGGTTTTTTCAGTGGGTCCTTTTCTAATGCCAAGCGAAAGTGGGCTTAGGAGACTGACAGTCTCCAGGGCCAATGGGGAGAGGCAAACACTGCAGGTCAGCTGGATTGATAGGGCAGGCAGGCCAATGAGGGAGTCAGGAGCCTGGGGGCCCATCCTCGGTGTGAGCTGCAGTTGACTGAGCCAGAGCAGGGCAGAGCTAAGAGGAGAGCAGCAGCCTGAGCTGGAGGTGGAGCTGGAGGTGGACCAGCCCCGAGCCCAGAGCTGGAGCTGGAGCTGAAGCAGGAGCAATGCAGACCAGTCGTGCTGACTGGAAGCAAGGGATGAGCTGCGGGGCCAGAGTCAGGATGGCAGACACTGGCCAGGACATGAGT